>NC_090828.1:64742485-65045516 GCF_028021215.1 Eschrichtius robustus
ACATGGCAGCTGAGCTATAGCAGCTGCTGTAGTTCGGGCCTTGTTTGGTTAAGCAACAGGACTTGGGAAATAATGTCCTTTTTAAAACAAATTTTTTTGGGTTTTTTTTGAATTTTATTTATTTTTTATACAGCAGGTTCTTGTTAGTCATCCATTTTATACACATCAGTGAATACATGTCAATCCCAATTGCCCAATTCATCACACCACCACCACCACCACCCACCGCTTTCGCCCCTTGGTGTGCATACGTTTGTTCTCTACATGTGTCTCCATTTCTGCTATGCAAATCGGTTCATCTGTAGCACGTTTCTAGGTTCCACATACATGTGTTAATATACGATATTTGTTTTTCTCTTTCTGACATACTTCACTCTGTATGACAGTCTCTAGATCCATCCACGTCTCAACAAATGACCCAATTTCGTTCCTTTTTATGGCTGAGTAATATTCCATTGTATATATGTACCACAGGTTCTTTATCCATTCGTCTGTCAATGGGCATTTAGGTTGCTTCCATGACCTGGCTATTGTAAATAGTGCTGCAATGAACATTGGGGTGCATCTATCTTTTTGAATTATGGTTTTCTCAGGGTATATGCCCAGTAGTGGGATTGCTGGGTCGTATGGTTGTTCTATTTTTAGTTTTTTAAGGAACCTCCATACTGTTCTCCATAGTGGCTGCATCAATTTACATTCCCACCAACAGTGCAAGAGGGTTCCCTTTTCTCCACACCCTCTCCAGCATTTGTTGTTTGTAGATTTTCTGATGATGCCCATTCTAACTGGTGTGAGGTGATACCTCATTGTAGTTTTGATTTGCATTTCTCTAATAATTAGTGATGTTGAGCAGCTTTTCATGTGCTTCTTGGCCATCTGTATGTCTTCTTTGGAGAAATGTCTGTTTAGGTCTTCTGCCCATTTTTGGATTGGGTTGTTTTTTTAATATTGAGCTGCATGAGCTGTTTATATACTTTGGAAATCAATCCCTTGTCTGTTGATTCGGTTGCAAATATTTTCTTCCATTCTGAGGGTTGTCTTTTCGTTTTGTTTATGGTTTCCTTTGCTGTGCAAAAGCTTTGAAGTTTCATTAGGTCCCATTTGTTTATTTTTGTTTTCATTACCATTACTGTAGGAGGTGGATCAAAAAAGATCTTGCTGTGATTTATGTCAAAGAGTGTTCTTCCTGTGTTTTCCTCTAAAGAATTTTATAGTGTCTGGTCTTACATTTAGGTCTCTAATCCATTTTGAGTTTATTTTTGTGTATGGTGTTAGGGAGTGTTCTAATTTCATTCTTCTACATGTAGCCGTCCAGTTTTCCCAACACCACTTATTGAAGAGACTGTCTTTTCTCCATTGTATATCCTTGCCTCCTTTGTCATAGACTAGTTGACCATAGGTGCGTGGGTTTATCTCTAAGCTTTCTATCTTGCTTCATTGATCTATATTTCTGTTTTTGTGCCAGTACCATATTGTCTTGATTACTGTAGCTTTGTAGTAGAGTCTGAAGTCAGGGAGTCTGATTCCTCCAGCTCCACTTTTTGCCTCAAGACTGCTTTGGCTATTCGGGTTCTTTTGTGTCTCCATACAAATTTTAAGATGATTTGTTCTAGTTCCGTAAAAAATGCCATTGGTAATTTGATAGGGATTGCACTGGATCTGTAGATTGCTTTGGGTAGTACAGTCATTTTCACAATATTGATTCTTCCAATCCAAGAACATGGTATATCTCTCCATCTGTTGGTATCATCTTTAATTTCTCTCATCAGTGTCTTATAGTTTTCTGCATACAGGTCTTTTGTCTCCCTAGGTAGGTTTATTCCCAGGTATTTTATTCTTTTTGTTGCAATGGCAAATGGAAGTGTTTCCTTAATTTCTCTTTCAGATTTTTCATCATTAGTGTATAGGAATGCAAGAGATTTCTGTGCATTAATTTTGTATCCTGCAACTTTACCAAATTCATTGATTAGCTCTAGTAGTTTTCTGGTGGCATCTATAGGATTCTCTATGTATATTACCATGTCATCTGCAAACACTGACAGTTTTACTTCTTCTTTTCCAATTTGTATTCCTTTTATTTCTTTTTCTTCTCTGATTGCCGTGGCTAGGACTTCCAAAACTATGTTGAATAATAGTGGTGAGAGTGGACATCCTTGTCTTGATCTTAGAGGAAATGCTTTCAGTTTTTCACCATTGAGAATGATGTTTGCTGTGCGTTTGTCATACATGGCCTTTATGATGTTGAGGTAGGTTCCCTCTATGCCCACTTTCTGGAGAGTTTTTATCATAAATGGGTGTTGAATTTTGTCAAAAGCTTTTTCTGCATCTATTGAGATGATCATATGGTTTTTCTTCTTCAATTTGTTAATATTGTGTATCACATTGATTGATTTGCCTATATTGAAGAATCCTTGCATCCCTGGGATAAATCCCACTTGATCATGGTGTATGATCCTTTTAATGTGTTCTTGGATTCTGTTTGCTAGTATTTTGTTGAGGATTTTTGCATCTATATTCATCAGTGATATTGGTCTGTAGTTTTCTTTTTTTGTAGTATCTTTGGTTTTGGTATCAGGGTGATGGTGGCCTCATAGAATAAGTTTGGGAGTGTTCCTTCCTCTGCAATTTTTTGCAAGAGTTTGAGAAGGATGGGTGTTAGCTCTTCTCTAAATATTTGATAGAATTCACTTGTGAAGCCAACTGGTACTGGACTTTTGTTTGTTGGAAGATTTTTAATCACAGTTTCAATTTCATTACTTGTGATTGGTCTGTTCATATTTTCCATTTCTTCCTGGTTCAGTCTTGGAAGGTTATACCTTTCTAAGAATTTGTCCATTTCTTCCAGGTTGTCCATTTTATTGGCACAGAGTTGCTGGTAGTAGTCTCTTAGGATGCTTTGTATTTCTGTGGTGTCTGTTGTAACTTCTCCTTTTTCATTTCTAATTTTATTGATTTGAGTCCTCTCCCGCTTTTTCTTGATGAGTCTGGTGAATGGTTTATCAATTTTGTTTATCTTCTCAAAGAACTAGCTTTTAGTTTTATTGATCTTTGCTATTGTTTCTTTGTTTCTATTTCACTTATTTGTGATCTGATCTTTATGATTTCTTTCCTTCTGCTAACTTTGGGTTTTGTTTGTTCTTCTTTCTCTACTTCCTTTAGGTGTAACGTTAGATGGTTTATTTGAGATTCTTCTTGTTTCTTGATGTAGGCTTGTATAGCTATAAACTTCCCTCTTGGAACTGCTTTTGCTGCATCCCATAGGTTTTGGATTGTCGTGTTTTCATTGTCATTTGTCTCTAGGTATGTTTTGATTTCCTCTTTGATTTCTTTAGCGATCTCTTGGTTATTTAGTAACGTATTATTTAGCCTCCATGTGTTTGTGTTTTTTACGTTTTTTCCCCTGTAGTTCATTTCTAATCTCATAGCGTTGTGGTCAGAAAAGATGCTTGATATGATTTCAATTTTCTTAAATTTACTGAGGCTTGATTTGTGACCCAAGATGTGATCTATCCTGGAGAATGTTCCATGCACACTTGAGAAGAAAGTATAATGTGCTGTTTTTGGATGGAATGTCCTATAAATATCAATTAAATCTAGCTGGTCTATTGTGTCATTTAGAGCTTGTGTTTCCTTATTAATTTTCTGTTTGGATGATCTGTCGATTGGTGTAAGTGAGGTGTTAAAGTCCCCCACTACTATTGTGTTATGGTTGATTTCCTCTTTTATAGCTGTTAGCAGTTGCCTTATGTATTGAGGTGCTCCTATGTTGGGTGCATATATATTTATAATTGTTATATCTTCTTCTTGGATTGATCCCTTGATCATTATGTAGTGTCCTTCCTTGTCTCTTGTAACATTCTTTAATTTAAAGTCTATCTTATCTGATATGAGTATTGCTACTCCAGCTTTCTTTTGATATCCATTTGCATGGAATATCCTTTTCCATCCCCTCACTTTCAGTCTGTATGTGTCCCTAGGTCTGAAGTGGGTCTCTCGTAGACAGCATATATATGGGTCTTGTTTTTATATCCATTCAGCAAGCCTGTGTCTTTTTGTTGGAGCATTTAATCCATTCACGTTTAAGGTAATTATCGATATGTATGTTCCTATTACCATTTTCTTAATTGTTTTGGGTTTGTTATTGTAGGTCCTTTTCTTCTCTTGTGTTTCCCACTTCAAGAAGTTCCTTTAGCATTTGTTGTACAGCTGGTTTGGTGGTGCTGAATTCTCTTAGCTTTTGCTTGTCTGTAAAGCTTTTGATTTCTCCATCGAATCTGAATGAGATCCTTGCCGGGTAGAGTAATCTTGGTTGTAGGTTCTTCCCTTTCATCACTTTAAATATATCATGCCACTCCCTTCTGGCTTGTAGAGTTTCTGCTGAGAAATCAGCTGTTAACCTGATGGGACTTCCCTTGTATGTTATTTGTCGTTTTTCCCTTGCTGCTTTCAGCAATTTTTCTTTGTCTTTAATTTTTGCCAATTTGATTACTATGTGTCTCGGCATGTTTCTTCTTGGGTTTATCCTGTATGGGACTCTCTGCACTTGCTGTACTTGGGTGGCTATTTCCTTTTCCATGTTAGGGAAGTTTTCAACTATAATCTCTTCAAATATTTTCTCTGGTCCTTTCTCTCTCTCTTCTCCTTCTGGGACCTGTATAATGCAAATGTTGTTGAGTTTAATGTTGTCCCAGAGGTCTCTTAGGCTGTCTTCTTTTCATTCTTTTTTCTTTATTCTGTTCCGCAGCAGTGAATTCCACCATTCTGTCTTCCAGGTCACTTATCCGTTCTCCTGCCTCAGTTATTCTGCTATTGATTCCTTCTAGTGTAGTTTTCTTTTCAGTTATTGTATTGTTCATCTCTGTTTGTTTGTTCTTTAATTCTTCTAGGTCTTTGTTAAACATTTCTTGCATCTTCTCGATCTTTGCCTCCATTCTTTTTCCGAGGTCTTGGATCATCTTCACTATCATTATTCTGAATTCTTTTTCTGGAAGGTTGCCTATCTCCACTCCATTTAGTTGTTTTTCTGGGGTTTTATCTTGTTCCTTCATCTGGTACACAGCCCTCTGCCTTTTCATCTTGTCTATCTTTCTGTGAATGTGGTTTTTGTTCCACAGGCTGCAGGATTGTAGTTCTTCTTGCTTCTGCTGTCTCCCCTCTGGTGGATGAGGCTATCTATGAGGCTTGTGGAAGTGTCCTGATGGGAGGGACTGGTGGTGGGTAGAGCTGGGTGTTGCTCTGGTGGGCAGAGCTCAGTAAAACTTTAATCCACTTGACTGCTGATGGGTGGGGCTTGGTTCTCTCCCTGTTGGTGGTTTCGCCTGAGGGGACCCAACACTGGAGCCTACCTGGGCTCTTTGGTGGGGCTAATGGCTGACTCTGGGAGGGTTCACGCCAAGGAGTACTTCCCAGAACTTCTGTTGCCAGTGTCCTTGTCCTCACGGTGATACAGAGCCACACCACCCCACCCCCCACAGGAGACCCTCCAACACTAGCAGGTAGGTCTGGTTCAGTCTCCTATGCTGTCACTTCTCCTTCCCCTGGGTCCCGATGCACACACTATTTGTGTGTGCCCTCCAAGAGTGGAGTCTCTGTTTCCCCCAGTCCTGTTGAAGTCCTGCAATCAAATCCCGCTTGCCTTCAAAGTCTGATTCTCTTGGAATTCCTCCTCCTGTTGTCGGACCCCCAGGTTGGGAAGCCTGACGTGGTGCTCAGAGCCTTCACTCCAGTGGGTGGACTTCTGTGGTATAAGTGTTCTCCAGTTTGTGAGTCACCCACCCAGCAGTTATGGAATTTGACTTTATTGTGATTGCACCCCTCCTACTGTCTCATTGTGGCTTCTCCTTTGTCTTTGGATGTGGGGTATCTTTTTTGGTGAGTTCCAGTGTCTTCCTGTCAATGATTGTTCAGCAGTTAGTTGTGATTCTGGTGTTCTCGCAGGAGGGAGTGAAAGCACGTCCTTCTACTCATCCTTCTTGAACAAATCTCCTGTTGTTTTTTTTTAAGTTTGATTTTCAAATGTAATTTTTACTGCTTTTTCTCTCTCCCTGTGGATCTGATGGATGTTTTCTAGTTGTATCTTGCATGAAACAAAGGGAAAATTATTAGCTTCAAAGAATAAGGTTGTAGTGGAAACCTCTGTTGTTTTTACTTCCTAGCACCCATTCACTGTTCTCCTGGAAACAGTTATCCAGTTTATCTCTGGGAAGCTACGCTCTTTCCCACCGTCCATTTATATTTGTTGGGTGGGGCTCCCACCCCCTGGAGCAAGTGGCTCAGGCGTGGGCGATCACAGCATTGCACCACCCTGGCCACAGTGTTTGTTTCAGGGAGAAGAAACCAACGAGACAATTTCTGAGACTGTTAGGAAAAGGCTCTTTTCCACTGGACTTGAGATGGGAAGATGTTAGGTTGGAACTTCTGGTGGCCATCATCAGTCACAAGGGGACAGCCTGCCTGAGAATGGAGCCAGTACACAGGGGTGTGTTACGATATGGATGGAAAGATACCTGGGGGCTGAGCTACAGGACAAAGCATCCCTGAAGCCAGCCCCACCCTTGAACTTCTCATTTACAACCCAATAAATTCTTTCTTCTTAAACCAGTTTGGATGAGATCATTGATCACTTAACCTGGGGAAAATGCCAATTAAAGAAGGGGGGTTCAATTCCAGGCTCTCCGATTCAGTTTACCACAGTTTTCATCATTCAGATTTGGGGCTCATACCCACATTAATCATAAGATGGTGCTGTGACTTTCTTCAGCTGTTGTTCCTTGTGCTTTCATCTTCCCTAGGTAATGTTAATGGGGCAGGGTTTGAGGGTTTCTGGATTCCCTGGTGACAGTATCTTCTGGACACAACCAAAATGACATTCCAATTTGGTAATTCTTAGATTCATTTTTTTTTCAGACCAGACTTTTAGCTCTTACATTAAGATCTATGATCCATTTTGAATTAATTTTTGTGTGTGGTGTGAGGTATCAGTGAGGTAAAATCATTTTTGTTGCCTGAGGATATCTTACTGTTGCAGATCATTTTTTAAAAAGATTATTCTTTCCCTATTGAATTGTCTTGGCACCTTCTTTGAACATCATTGGACCATAAATGTAAGGATTTATTTCTGAACCCTCAATTCTATTCCATTGATCTATATTTCTATCCTTACACAGGTACCCTACCATCTTGATTTACTTTGTAGTAAGTTTTGGAATTGGGTGATGTAAATCCTTCAGGTTTTTCCTGTTTTTTTTCCCTTCAAAACTGTCTTGGCTATTCTGGGTTCTTTGCATTTCCATGTAAATCTTAGGATCAGGTTGTCAATTGAAAAAAAAAAAAAACCTGCCAGGATTTTGAATATTGAATCTTCTAATCCATGTACATGGAATGCCGGAATGCCTCTCTGTTTTTAAAGATCTTCTTGATTTATCTCAGTAATTCATTGTAGTTCTCAGTATACAGATCTTGTACTACTTTTGTTAAATTTATTCCCAAGTATTCTTTTAAAAAAATTTTTTTTTGATGTGGACCAGTTTTAAAGTCTTTATTGAATTTGTTACAATATTGCTTCTGTTTTATGTTTTGGTTTTTTGGCCCTGAGGCATGTGGGATCTTAGCTCCCCGACCAGGAATCGAATCCACACCCCCTGCATTGGAAGGCAAAGTCTTAACCACTGGACCACCAGGGAAGTCCCCAAAGTACTCTTTTTGATGCTATTGTAAATGAATTGTTTTCTTAATTCCATTTTTGAATTGTTCAAACCTTATATCTTTTAAAGTAATTAAGAGAAGGACAAATATTTGTACAGGCTGTTAGTAGTTTTCATTTCTTTCCATAGAACCTCCTTAACATCTGGTACCATTTCCTGTCCTTGAGAAGGACACGAGTATTCTTGTAAGGCAAGACTGCCAGCAATGTAGCTCAGTTTTTATTCATCTAGGCATGTTTTTATTTCATCTTTATTTTTGAAGGATAGTTTTGCTAGATATAGATATATTCACTGACTTTTTTAAAAAGAATTTTGGGGCTTCCCGGGTGGCGCAGTGGTTGAGAATCTGCCTGCCAATGCAGGGGACACGGGTTCGAGCCCTGGTCTGGGAAGATTCCCACATGCTGCGGAGCAACTGGGCCCGTGAGCCACAATTACTGAGCCTGCGCGTGTGGAGCCTGTGCTCCGCAACAAGAGAGGCCGCGATAGTGAGAGGCCCGCACACCGCAATGAAGAGTGGCCCCCGCTTGCCACAACTAGAGAAAGCCCTCGCACAGAAACGAAGACCCAACTCAGCCATAAAATAAAAAAAAAAAAAGATGCAGCTCCCTTTAAAAAAGAAAAGAAAAAGAAGAATTTTGAATGTCATTGCACTGCCTTTTGGTCTCCACTGTTTCAGATGAGAAGTCAGCTATTAATAATAGTGTTGTTCCAAAATCTCTCCATTAAAGTCCTGCATTGTCTCTGGTCACACTATCCTCCGCAACCGGAACTGCAACTTCAGGCTAGAAGAGCAACTAACTTAACTTAGCAGAGTTGCTTATTACCAATACTGCTACTTTTATAATAGCCGGGTGAAACATGGATTTTCACTTTCTACTCCAAATCAAGTGAGTCCCCTCCAGCAACAAAGCTCTTGCTTTTCATGGCTAGCCTCACCCTGGAAAAATTACCACACTGACTGAACCATCCCAGGAAAGAACACCACAGATGCCCTCTGTTCTTGTATAGCGCTCTAGCAGCTTTTTGTGAATCAACATTCCTCAATTTGTTGTTTGACTTTAGTCAATTTCCAGAACCCTGAAATGGATGTTTATGAGAATTTGATTGAGCTTTATAGCTGTTTTTTGAGAAAAGGATTTGCCAATCTCTTCACTCTACCATAAGCACTGGTTGGGTGATTTGGACTGCTATAATTTTACCCACTTATGAATATATTCGTATCCTTAATTTTCTTTCACCATTTTGAATAGGAAATATCTGTTGGTCAAAATCATTCCTTTGTAATTAATTGTATAAAGGCTTTAAAATTTTGGTAACTCCCTAATAATCCACTTATCATAAAACACGCACCATACTCAATAGCAAATTGTCTAATTATCGTTAACCCTCTCTAAACTGTAAGCTTCATTATGGTAGGGACTATGTCTCTTTTGTTCACTAGCTATATTCCTAGGACCCAGCACAATCTGATATATTAGGATGTACTTAGACTTATTTTTAAATATTTGCTAAGTAAACAAGTAGATTTCCCCAACCCTGTTCCTCGTCTCACGTAGGTGAGGCTGTGCTGAGGTAATAGGGAAGAGCCTAGGAAATGTAAAAAGCATTTTAACTAGAATTCTATGGTTAAATAAGTCACTGGGGGTCTTCTTTACTTAGGAAGACAGTGCTTTGCTCTCAAAATGAGTGATCGTTTAACTCATTAGAACTTTATTCTGTGAACCCTCAATGTATCTGAAGGCACTTAGCCTGTAGTTATAGTTTTAGGAAGACAGTGCAATAGAATGGAAAAACTGGGACTGGGAATTTTGATTCACCTCTGTCAATAGCTGATTGACAGATACCTGATAACTGATTGAATAACTGATTGAATATCATTCTCTCTGGGCCTCCATTTTCTCATTTAGAAATGGTTTGCAAACACGGCCAAGCAGAAGAATCATCTATCAATGTCGTCCCATTGTTAGAATCCTTGGAGTTGAGGTGTGATCACCTGTATTATTAAAAGCTCCAGTGGTAAGTTTTTTGTAATCACCTAGACTGGCAAATGGATGGCGTTTGAGACTCGCTGGACTAGATGGTCTCAACGGCCCCTTTCAGTCCTGAACTTATTCGCTTCCATCCCTCTCAACAAAAGTGAAACTCTCTTTGGGTTATGCACCCAGGGTCACCCCAAACCTCTGTGTGGGAGGGTGAGTCTTTGAAGATGGAATTTATTTAGGCCAAAGAAAAGACAGCTTCTGGCTTGTTTCTGTGTAGTCACACAAAACGTGGGTGCATGTGAAACGGGAATTGGGGAAAGGAAACTTACACCTCTTTTGGCTGACTGACAATTGATATAGGAGGAGAACTGCTAATTATCTAATAAATGAAGCTGGCAGGGTATTTTGATCACTTTATCCTTTCTGAACCTGCAAGTGAGCATCTGCTACTGTCTCTTTCATCTCCCAACTTTTAGAAAAGCAGCCCTTCCCAGCATGAGCTTATTTCAAAATAAACTGAATAAGGCTTTGCATGTAAAGAGGGTGTGCTGGGTACTGTGAACAGGACTCTTCTTAACCAATTCCACAGTCTATTTTCCTGGGAATAAAATAGATAAACTTTGAGGAAAGTGTGGCAGATAGCTGCCTAGACCATGTAAATGGTCCTGCTTAAACACAGGCGTTTGATTCCTTTTTGTCTGTGAGAAATAAAGACCCACCTAGGTCCCTAAGAGGGAAGCTGAAATCAATGTGAGGATCTGAAGATGCTGGTGCTCTCTGTGTTGCTAGAAGAGTGCTTCCTCTAGATGCCAAAACCTGATATTTGCTGAATTAGGCTTTCATTGGAGAAGCCTAAGTGCATGGTAGAACGGCTGCCCCCAAAGCACCGGAGATGTGCTCTGTTCTGCAAGAGAACCCACAGGCTACGTTTCCCTGTTCATGGATCCTAGTGAACTTAGTGCTTTTTCTGATAGGTAGCAATTCTATTTAGAAAGCTGAAAATAATAAACAATTTTCATACACAATTTACTAACCCAGTGATTCTCAGTCTTCTTGGAATGATGAGCCACTTTGACAGAAATGTCTGATAGTAGTAGGCATTTTAATTAAATTAAAATATGTTCCCCAGCAGAAATGTAATGTATCCACTAAAAATAACGTATACAAAGAGCAGAACAACACACACAAAAAATGTTTATAACTTTAAGTAACAAAGATAAGATTCCAGATAGCATGGCAAATATTACCAATAAGTAAAATAGACACAGGAAAATTATTTAAAGGGAACATATAGAATAATAATAATTGCATTAGAATGGTGTGATTAATAGCTGATATTTTTTTCTTTATCATACTTTCTGTAAGAAGGTTTAAATAAAGACACAGACCTACTAGAGAATGGACTTGAGGATATGGGGAGGGGGAAGGGTAAGATGTGACAAAGTGAGAGAGTGGCATGGACATATATACACTACCAAATGTAAAATAGATAGCTAGTGGGAAGCAGCCGCATAGCACAGGGAGGTCAGCTCTGTGCTTCGTGACCACCTAGAGGGGTGGGATAGGGAGGGTGGGAGGGAGGGAGACGCAAGAAGGAAGAGATATGGGAACATATGTATATGTATAACTGATTCACTTTGTTATAAAGCAGAAACTAACACACCATTGTAAAGCGATTATACTCCAATAAAGATGTTTAAAAAACAAAAACAAAGAGCAATAAAAATATATACCTTAAAAACTCAAAAAAAAAAAATTAAAATCTCACTATGGCTAATTAAGAATAAACACTATTGAATGAAGATCATCTAATGATCTGAGCAGCCACCTATACCTCCCTGTCTTCCCCTTCCCCACACATTCCTTCAGTCAGAGTGACAAAGGAAGAGGCAAGAGTTCATTTATGGGGAAAAAAAAGTTGGAGGTTTGAGTTGATTGCAGGCTTAATATGAGTCTAGCTCTCCCAAGCTTAGGTGGTTTAGGGATGATGGACCACTGAGCACACCTAGACTACTGTACTGTGTATGAGAGCATCTATGTTACAAAGGATATTGACAAGTTGTATTGACGGGGGGAACTCTGACAAATGAATGCTGAAAATGTTACTCTACCTGCTCCCTCCATCTTGCACGTAAATGGTCATCTATACCTATTCTACTTGAATCCAAACATGACTCTTCAGTCTAATCCAAGCTCCACTGCCACTACCTTGAATACCCCACTACCACTACCAATTCTGCTTTAAAACCTTTAAGTTACTCCCTATATTCTACAGCCGCCACCTTCTAACACTGTGTTTCAGCTATACCTAGCACGATCATTTTTGGCATACGCTAGATAACAATAAATATTTGTTGAATGAAAGAGCACTCCTTTATCAGTTACTGTGTGAATGAGAGAATGAATCAAAGAACTGTCAACAATCATTTTCCAGAATAGTAGAATAAGGACCTCTGAAAATCTGCTCCTCCATGAAAGCAGTGAGAATATTAGAAAAAACTCTCAACTGTCAAAATGAACTTTATCAGAGCTCTGTAAATTAACTAAAGCCTTGCAACGATCTGAGGAGTGTTTATTTAAGAAATATGGCTGGACCTTTATAAGAACAGCAAGCTTTGTGGGGTATTAATTGGCCAGTCTTATCCACCTCTCCCTAGCTCTGCAATAGTCTTGAAAACAACTATGGTAGCTGTGGAAACCAGCAGCCCAGAAACCCACGATGGGTTTGGAACTCCCCAAATACCCCATAACCATAGAGTTGTCACTATTTGACCTGCCTGGCAACTTGCTGATGGGCTCCATTCTCAGGGCTTGCCTTTACTGCAACTGATATGGATCTCACTCTGTGAAAACAGCCCTACCCATAGAGCATTTTTCAAATACAATCAGTGGCAATTGTTTAACATCATAGCTGCCTGAGACAGTGTTACCAGTAGGACTAACAAGAGGCTGATCAAATTCTTCAAAGAAATCCTGGAGAATGAGATGTCCATAGGGGGCTTTGAAAAGTAGTTCTGGCATATTCCTGGGAGTCAAAAAGGCCACGCATATGTACCAGGCTATGTATTTGCCCAGGAAAGACTTAAGAAGGTCTATGGTCATAACTCTAGCTAACTCAGAATCTCTGTGCAAACAGAAAGTGAAGGCAAAGGTAGAGTTGTAAACAGCTTTCCAGAGCACTGAAAGCATGGCCAACCAAGCATGCACACATACAGTCTCTTTGCAAAGGCTGGAAAACATATTGGTTCAAGGCATTTAAAGAAACCTCTATCCAAAAAAACCCAAAAAAAACCAACCCCAAGAATTTCAAAAGGAAGAAGTCTCTATCTAATCACTAGTTGGCCACTAACCTTACTGATTAGAGACTTCAGTGGCCAATACAACAAAGAATGTAGACTTTACAAAGTTAGTCCAGGAAGATCACTAAACAAAGAAGTAGTTAATAACTACCACAACAAACAGCAATAATAACAAACCCTGAGGAGGGGGGAGAAATCTAATTTCCAGAACTGGCACATTGTATTATTTAAAATGTCCAGTTTTCAACAAAAATTATGAGACATACAAAGAAACAGGAGAGTATTACCCATCTGGAGGAACAAAACACTCAATAGAAATTGTCCCCAAGGAAGCCCAGATGATGAATACTAGACAAAGACTTTAAATCAGCTATAATAAATGTTTAAAGAATCAAAGAAAGCTATGTCTAAAGAAGTAAACTATGAGAACAATGGTTTAATAAATAGAGAATATCAATAAAGAGAGAACAAAATTATAAAAAACAGCCAAATATAAATTATTTTCAAGTGCATATGAAAATCTTCCAGGATAGACTATATATGCAGCTACAAAACAGTAAATCACAATAGATTTAAAATAAATGAAATCATTCAAAGTACGTTTGCCAACCATGACGAAACTTAACTGGAAATCAACAATAGAAAGACATTGGAAAATCTTTAAATATTTGAAAATTAAACAATACACTTCTAAATAATATATGAGTCAAAAAAAAATCACAAGGGATATTAGAAAATATTGTGAACTGAATGAAAACAAAAACAAAACCTATCAGAATTTATAGGATGCAGCTAATGCAATGACCTAGGGGAAATATATAACCCAAAGAAGCCTATATCAGAAAAGAAGGTAGGTCTAACATAAATAACCTAAACTTCACCAAAAGAAACGTAAAAGAAAAAAAGACAAAATGAAGCAAAAAACAAACAAAAAAATTAAACCGAAAGTAAGCAGAAGGATAGAAATAATACAGACCAGGGTGGAAATCAATAAAATAGGAAAATAAAAGCAATAGAGAAAAATAAATGAACCCCAAACTTGGTTCTTTGAAAGATCAACAAAATTTGGGAGAAGATAAATAATGTCTGCAAAGTCTAAGGTTGGAAATCATTGTTTGATCCATTCTAAAGGAGCTCATCAGCTCTTTCAACATGAAGGGCAATGATCCAGGGAATCTTCCCTTTACCCCAGTGGATTCACACTAGAGGGTATTTGTGACTTTAGCATTATATTGGGTGAACTTCATATTTAGGGAGATTACATGGCATCATCAAATGCACTTCTGAGGGATTTTTATTTTGAGAAGTCCCTCAACTCTCATAATATATGATTGCCCATACCTGCACCTTTCTTTGAATTATGGAAAGGCAATCAAGAACATCAATGAGTACTATTTGACCTGAGTCTTGAAGTTTGGGTAAAATAGAGGTGTGCGTTGGGCAGATCATCCCAGACCATGGAGTGGCTACCTCGCTGTAGGAGAGACGTTAAACAAGCACTTACTTTGTATGTAGGTGGAGATCAGTCAAGCTGAGAGGTGCCTCAGCCCTGGCGGGGCAACTGTTGAACGGTCTGGAGACTTCAAACCATGTCCAGTTGCACATACATAGCTGTTGACTCAGGACAGGGGCCTGGGACAGGTCTGCTTCCTCAAAGCTTTTCAGCAAATTCTACTACCCATTGTGCTATCTGCTTCTCTTAATTTCACAGAAGTGCGTTTTCATCTTCAATTATTAAACCTGTTTAAAGTCCTGGTAATCTTCCATTTGTTTGAAGAAACAAAAGTATCAGCACATCATGTAAATTAAACCTACTGTTTCCTGTTTGGGGCTGGGGCTCGAAGACAATCTATGTTGCTATGAGAATGGATTTAGCATTTGAGAGACAAACATGTAGGACAACATATGCATTGCTATATTTCTTTTCTGGTTGACAGACACTAACCTTTATTCTAATGCATTAGGTTTATTCATAATGCTGATTCCATAAACCAAGCTATAAACAATTCTGCCTTGATGATCATGGGATCACAAGTCCTTTTAAAGTGAAGGATCTCCTACTAAGGCATCCAGGGATTAGGAATTCTAAGAAGCATATTCTGATTCTGAGTAACAAAGAAGCTTTAGCTTTGAAAGAATATTGGAAAATCCCCTCCTAAAATGTATAACACTTTATGCTAACAGTGCATCTGGCTCCTAGTCAGCCTTCAAGGAATATACATTGAGTGAATGGTTGAATCAATGAATATGCCTTCATGGACTTCCATCAACATTCTGCCTCTCCCCAAGGGCAAGGAAGCAAAATGACAGCTTTCTCAACTAAAATTGGCTTTATAGTTTATCAGAAACTTAATGTGCATCTCTTTCCTTTGACTTTAAACCTAGGTTGCTCTAGGTTATACCTGCCTTCCAGTGTGGAGAAAAAAATATCTAACCATCTCTTTCTCTACGTAAAATGTTAGGTATTTCACTTAATCCAGGCCCATGGAAATCCAAGCAGGTCTAATTTCTGTGATCCAGTCCATAGCAATCCTACAAAATTTAATGCAAAAGAATGTAGCATTTCTGGTATGGGTATCAGAACTGAGAATAATTTTAAAGCAAAAGTAAGCAAAGCAAAACAAACAAACAAGCAAAAAATCAAGCTGATACACAAGAGAATGTGAACTGACGAACACATTACCTTAGAAAAAAGCACGATTGAAAACTGCCTCTGGGGAGCCTCGCTGCTCCCCTCCTTTTTCTTTACTTCTCTAGCTGCAAGAGAATTTGCTGGAAAATGGGTTGAAATCTATGACACTTAGATACTTTTCGCAAAAGCAAAAGCAAAAGCAAAAGCAAAGAAGCACTGGTCAACATAAAATGAAAACAGGTGTGACCCTTCCCCGACCTTCCCCCTCACCTGAGTTAACTGCTTTCTCTTCTCTTCCCTTTCTTCCTGCTCTTTGCTCCTGGTCTCCTTTCAAAGTCCTCGTTGTCTCTGTTGCTGACTTCTCCTTTGTCACTTTAGAGTCATTTTCTCCTCCCTCCGTTTGACTTGGAAATAAAAAAGCACATGCAAAGCCTTTGCAAAGTGTGCTCGGTGTTCTTGTTGGAAAACATTTATGTGATTTGTGGCTGCATCTGATCTAGGTCGCCTCCAGATTCAAAGCAGAGTTGCAGCCCTCCCTCTGAGAAACCTGTAGCCAACTGAGGATATGGCAGTTAAAAGTATTCCTGAATGAGAGTTTCTGCCTGAAAAATCTGCTTCTCTGTTTTTTGCCACTTAATATTATATTAAGTAATTCTGATGGATGCTCTGAACCTATTTCTCTGACTCTTGCCTGGATTCTGAGGCTATTTTCTCAGCTATCTGCATACTCTTTGGGCTGCATATCTGGACTCTGGGTCTCTTTTTGTATACTGACTTTCAAGCACTTCAAGCACCGACTGCCCTTTTGGTCTTGGCTATAATGCTACGTCTAACCTTTAAAACCAGGGTTTCCCCCTCCTTTGTTTCCAAAATTGCAAATGAAATAGAGAAGAGTATGATACAATGGGAAAAAGCATTTGGACTCCAGTCAAAAGGCCTAGAGTTTGAATACTATCTTCCTGGTTACCAATTTTGGACGCTGGAGAAGTCTCTTACTTTGACTCCTGGATTCCTCATCTCCAAAGTGGTACCAAAAATAAATGCTGGATTCCTTACTTAGGAGGGACCACCTAGTTTCTGATTCCATACCAGAAAAACTTCCTTCCTCTCACCCTAAACATTGCTGCTCTGAATGGCCATATTCCAAGATGATGGTTAGGCCACATTTATGCCTGTTCGGGGGTCACTGTTTGTTGGCAGATGACATACGTGTGTGTTTCTCTCTCTGCTGCTTTTCTTCTGTTCCTGTTGTCTCTATGCTCCAGTACCAGGAGCCCTGTAGCCTGGCCGTACGTGCTTTCCTCTTCCTCCTCTACCTGCAGTATAGTATTCTTCTCCTTAGGCTTGGTAAGCATTTGGTGGTTGGTGAGCAGATGAAGCCATCTTTGATCTGGACCTAAGTTATGAGTTGCAACTTGGTTTTAAGATAGAATCCTGTATTGGGCTACTGGGCACTGTACCAGGGAAATAATAGCGTGGTATTTTGCTTCCCATTGTTTTTGTTTCTTGGGTGTATTGCTTCCTCTAGGACCTCAACCTTCTCCCATAAGGACTGAGAGAAAAACTATATACAAGAAGTAAAAAGAATGAGTTTCTAACCTAAGACTATACCAGAGAGTCAAACCTCACTCAATCTTTAACACCTCCCAACAAGTTTCTGTGAAGATTTAAAGAGGCAATACACACAAAAGCCCCTAGTACAGTCCATAACAGAGGCTTTTTTTTTTTTTTAATAAATTTATTTACTTTTTAAAAAATTTTTGGCTGCGTTGGGTCTTCGTTGCTGCACATGGGCTTTCTCTAGTTGCATCGAGCGGGGGCTACTTTTTGTTGTGGTGTGTGGGTTTCTCATTGTGGTGGCTTCTCTTGTTGTGGAACACGGGCTCTAGAGCGCAGGCTCAGTAGTTGTGGCACACGGGCTTAGTTGCTCCGCGGCAGGTCGTATCTTCCTGGACCAGGGCTCGAACCCATGTCCCCTGCATTGGCAGGCGGATTCTTAACCACTGCGCCACCAGGGAAGCCCCACAAATGCTTATTGACTGCTGGTATCTCTGTCTAAAACCTAACCTTGAATCCTAGAGTCTTGCTACTAAGGGCAGTCCGTGTACGAGCAGCATCAGCATTGCCTGAGAGCTTATAAGAAAATAAGAACCTTGGGTTATACCCCGAACTATTAATCTGCATTTTAGCAAGATTCCCAGGTAATCACTAGGCACGTTACCGTCTGAGAAGCGTTGCTGTAGAGGATACATGTCCTTCATGCTGGCCTGCGTGCTCCAGCCTCCCGTTTCTCTCCCACAGCCATGCTGCCAGTAGCTTGGATGGCCTCCCAGACGGAGGGGCACATTGTTACCAATGGCGTGCTTTCCAGTTAACTCAGATACTTCTGCCGAGAAAGTCTGAAGAGAAGCTTGTAGCGGTGAAGTTACCTTTTCCTAAAGGAAGTGTGAACTAGCATATGTTGAAGAAACCCACAGCAAGGAAGCACAGGCAGGTAGAGAAGCAGAGCTCGTCTGAGTGTGGTTTGAGACAAATCCCCGCGTGCAGAGAGCGCTTGCCTTCTTAATGAGCTCGCAAGTGATGGCTGCCTCTCCAGAGGATCCTTTGCTTCCAAGAGGGGAAAAAGTATAATTGAGCTTATAGATCGTTCTTTCTACTCCACAGAAATGTGTGTGTGAGCTCTGAAGGACAGAAGCTCTATTAAAGTTCCCAGTGAGTTAGGTTAGATCAGAGTGAGTGGGGTTCTAGATTTTTGACTTGCACCTTCTTATTAATATTCGTTAGATTTGGATATTATCAATCAACGGTGGTTTATTTTAAAATTCCTGAATCTTTTACCCGTACTTTCATGTTGTTTAACTATTATCTTAAGATTTGTTGTCTTTTTCTATTGTCGTCCTTTTCAGATTTTTCCTTTTCTTTGTACTAAGTTGTCATAATGGGTTATCCGAAGAAACTTTTTCTAAACAAAACCTTTTTTTAAAGCAAAAGTAAGCAAAGCAAAACAAACAAGCAAAAAAATTAAGCTGATACCCAAGAGAATGTGAACTGACAAACACATTACCTTAGAAAAAAGCACGATTGACAGCAAACATTAAACATATATATGATGGCTACTGAATAAAATGCAAATCTCATGTAAAACAGAAGTTTGGAAACAGATCAGTGATAGCCAGAGGGTAGAGAAGGGGGCTGATTATGAAGAGGTGTGAGAGAATTGGCGGGGGAGTTGATGGGAACTGTGATGGAATTGTTCTGTATCTTGCTATGATGGTGGTTACTGGAACATATGCATTTGTCCAAACTAACTGTACACTTCAAAAGGGTAAATTTTAAAGTATGTAAATCATAACAAAATAAGAAAGGGGGGGAAGTTCCAATCTGAAAACAAATTAAAAAAATTACACTGCGTTGCGCAGGACATGGGTGTGTGTGGGTGTATATGTTCTTACCTTTGAGAGGCAGCTGTATTGGTTAAGAATATGGCTCTTTGAACCAGAGGACCTGAGTTCACCCTGGAAGTTATAAAATTCTTTGTTGCCTCAGTTTCCTAATCTGTCAACTGAGGTAACAGCAGCATCTACCTCAGGGGGGCTACTGTTAGGAATAAACAACAACAAAGACAATGACAAAACAGAGTAATGGGCACTGAAAATTTAAGGCTTTGCAATGGGAGAAAGTCTCTGATGTTTTCTTTTTCCTCACCTCACGCTCGGTGAGGTCATCCTTGTCTCTGCTGAAAAATAGTCTTCATCACAAAATGCCCACACGTAAGTCTGCCCAGCCTGCCATATCAGGCAGCCACTGCTGAGGAAGTGCTCTGGAATAAACCTCAGAGAGAGAATAAATCACCTCTCATGCCATGCTCCCTCCAGGTGAGGACTGAGGTCATTGCAAGAGGCATAACAAATAGTTGACATAGTGTACCAAACTAATAGATTCTATAAGGAAAACTAAATGGAAAATTCTTCTTGAGTGCTAGGCACCTCTGGCTGAAGAGACAGTGGAGCCTGTGTTATTATAGATGTAGTTGAATCAGTAATAGTTGTTCATTCATTTATTTTTCATTTCACGAAAATGCCTCTTTTAACCAAAAGAGGGCAATTATCGAGGGCAACTTTTCGTGCTCACATGGATTATATTCTGGGACACCTTGCTTTTCTAAACAGCCCCATTTCTGGTTTGTTTTCTCTCAGGAATGTATTCAATTCTCTTCCAGCAGCATGAATTCATCTGGAAAGCTGTAACAATCAATTAAGTAAATGAGAAAATAGAATGCTTGTAATGATGATAATCGAGCTATATATGAAACCCACCCTCTTAGGTCTACTCCCCACACATCTTTAAGCAATATATTAATTAAGCTTTGGGTAATTGTTACAATTAGAATCAAGCTTTTATCATTTTAAAGAATCGCTGAGAGAGACAAACGAAATATTTTAAAAATATACGCAGCTGTTTTTAATGCAATTCATTATCACAACTCTATTGTCATCTCCCTGGTTGCATGGAGACAATTCCAGGATGCTTTATTGATGTGACTTTTCATTGACAAGTGGAGGAATTTCATATGTAGCGCCTTCTTCAGATGTTTTCCTGTTTCTCTAAATCAGAGGTTGGCAAACTTTTCCTGTAAAGGACAAGATAATAAATATTTTAAGCTTTGCAGGCCAAGAGGCAAAGTTGAAGATATAGGAAAGTACAAATGTTGGCAGTTTCTGTATTGATGGGTTCAAAATATAATAAAATAATAATTAAGCACAATTTTTTTTTTTTGCAATACACATCTACTAATGAGAAAAGCAGAATTCTTCCTGTTGGGATAATATTTTGCTTAGTCAGAATTCAACGTTAGTGTCTCCTGTCTTTGAGTCATTGCAAATGTTCATTGTGAATCCATTCTTAGATAGATGTGGTTCACAGAGCGTGGTTTGCCAACCCCTGATCTTGATCAGTGTTCTCAACTTTAAGGGGCAAGAAAATCACCTAAAGGGGCTTGTTAAAATAGAATGCTGAGCCACACCCTCAAGTTTCTGGTGGAGCCTAAGAATTTGCATTTCTAACAAATTCCCACTAGACACTGATGTTCCCCATCTGAGACCATACTTTTAGAACACTGCTCTTGATGTTGGTCCTTTTAAAAAGTCACATTGAATACAAATTTATTTCATGTTTTCATCATTCTACTCACGTTTCAGCTTACCTGATGGACTTCACCTTTTGAACTCCGAGGTACAGGGTTAGTAGATCCAAAGTTTAATATCCATTAAAAAGTGAAGACCTATTTAGCTAGATCAGATTGATAATAAAAGGAACTTTTGTCTCTTAAAGAGCTATTAGTCTCTTGCTTGCAAAGTGAGGCATCAGCAATCAGCATCTACTTGTCAGTTGTAAAGGATGCCTGAATAGCACTTTTCCAGTCCCATCAAACTTTTAAAAGAGTATGCAGTGTTCCAAAGGATACATGTGGGCGAAACATAAGAATGACACTTTTGCCTTAGATTTGACATATCCTAGTTCACCATACATTATCAGTATAATGCTTTCTGGATTGGAATTTCTTGGCATGTTCAATCCATTAAATTTAACACAGAGACCTTCATGAGGCCGCCAAAGGGCAAGGGAGATAATAGTTTCCTAAATCCTGGAGTAGCCCGTAGTCTACTAAACCAAGTCATCTCTGAGTTGACTGTTAAGATGCCCTGGGCTCTTGCGGATGAGCTCCAAATGGTTTGAACTGTCACCTATACTGAGGTTATGGAGAAGGTTAATAATACGACAGGGCATCAGCTAATTTCAGTAATCACATCTCACCAAAGAGATCCTTTCAGAAAAGAGCCAAGTGGAAAATACGTTCTCCTTCTGTTTATTTGTCCCAGTGGTTTAAAAAATCAGCTTTAGGGAACCATAATCTTCCTCATGACAGATGGGCTTATACATTAGCATCGTGCTTTCAATCAACAGTTTACATTTCATGAGGAAGGTGAAGAAACTGAATGTAAAGACATTTTCAGCATCTATTTGTCATTTTTCAGTTGTATAACATTGATACAAAAAATAGTATTCTGATTAGCAGCTTGATTGGCAACCCACGTAACCCTAAGTAGTACTACAAACCTGGAGAGTGCACTTTTACAGACAATTACGGTTGGTGAAATAGTATGTACAATTTTGACAAATAAATACATAAATACAATCATTCATATATAACGATATACCTAAATGTCAATTATCATCAACAAGCGTTTCTAGTAAATTACTTCCTTCATTCACAAGTTACTCTGTTGCTTATAAAAACTATCTTCACCTTTACAGAAGAAATGACATAATCAATCCCCCCCCTAAACCCACATATTAGGAAAGGTAGAAAATGAATCCCAGATGCTTTATGTAAATATTCCATTGTCTTTTGATAGAAGAGATTTGATTGAAAAAACTCCTTCCTTAGCTTCTCCATAAAGAGTTTCTTTTCCCCATATCATATCACGCAAAGGGGTTTTGTTCTTCTGAATTTATTCCAAATTGAAAATGATCTTCATTTTTTTATTCTGGTTATTTAAAAATACAATAATATATATTGAAACTGGCAATTGCTCCAATACAAGAAGACACAAAGCCACGCAAACTAGTCACCAAAGATAAAAAGCTTTTTTTCCCCCCCAAATAAAACTTTAAATGAAAATTTAAGAGTATAGACACGAAGTATTGATACCTTTTGTTATCCAATGCATAATGAACAAAACAGGTGAAGGGATAGAAGGTTTCTGTAAAACTTGTCTGAATGACTCCTGGTAAAATGCTATCTGAAACACTATTTTATGTCAAAGAAATGATAATAAATTAAAAAATGGCTTAACAAATCATCATTTGGCCAGTGTCATAAAATTAACAAAAGTAGAAAATTAGAGCGTTTTCCTCATCACTTGACTTAAACATTTTTGGAACATTCAAAAAACGAAGGGCAAACATGCTTTAGGCTATTGAAACACCGGACAAGTGGCCTTGCCTCACCAAGCTCCATGCAGAAGAAAATGTACATAACAAGCCGATTCTAGCAATACGTACAGCTGGGGAGAAGAAAAAAAAAAAGGCCTTTAAAAATATATACATATGGTCTTTGATGAATATTTACATGTTTGTCACATGGGTACTATCTAGCATAAAAAAGTTAGGAAATGGTTCTGTAAGACACGATTCTCTGATTTTTGCCCCTTTTAAAGATGAGGGCTCTATTCATAATTTACTCACACGCAGACATATAAAACGACTGGCAGATGTACACAGATGATGTTTACACTGTGCAATTCCTTGACACCGAATAGTGGCTCGACTGAGCATAAGGTAAACGCAAGATGTTGGTATGACACTGAGCCTGGATTCGACTACACGATTGACAGGCAAACCAAGTTCAAAGTCATGAGACTTTTCCAGCGATTGGAACGCACAGCAGTTGAGAGTTGGGGGTTGGAGGGTGGCTCGCCTTATGATGACCCATCTTTCTCCAGGATGCCTAACGCTATTTTCTACTCTAACTCAGCAGTCCTGCTGACTTGAGATGACGATGTATTAAGGGAAGGAAAGGCCTATCTACTATTGGGTTCTCTTGGGCTGGAGATAAGAGATCCGGTGTTTTCAAGAAATAAGCCATGACTTCCATTTGTACATTTCACCTACTTGTTTGCTCTCAACTCCTAGGGGGGCTTGCAAAGGTCAGGTTAAAAAAAAAAAAAAAAAGGTACACTCTTTCAGTTGTGGAGCTTTCTTTGAGCGAAAACAAACAGAAGTTTTCTAATGAATGGTAGAAATGTGCAATGTGTGGGTTTGCTGAGTGTCTATTCTTCTTCTGCCAGAGGTGGACTAGCTCTACCAGGCCTCTAAGTTCTTTACTGAGAATTCAGATCAAATGTTTCCTGAGATCTAAGTTGATGTGATACATTTTGCAAAGCGTGTGCTTCAATGACTGTAATATACCCCCAGCCAGAGGCTCCTCCCCAAAGAAAGGCAGCTGCCTTCCCTTTCAGCAGCCTGGGATATCAAGGCAATTCACTGAAGTAATAACTTATTCGTTGAAACCAGAAGAAATGACAGAGAAATTGAAACTTCCCCAAACACCTAACATACTGAAGGAAAAGTCAAAATCTTAGAAGAATCAGGTGCACTCATAGTTCATATCTGATCTGTATTTTGGCAGATATTATGTTAAGATGATGTTACGACTAGTGATGACCATCATTGTGATTATGTAATTATTTTAGCATTTAGCATAATGCATGATACATTGCATTATGTAGCACCTTTTAAACTAAGGATCCCAAAATACTTAGCAAATGTGATTTTCTCTCACAGCACCTGTGAGGTAGGTGTTTTGTCCAGCCGTTTTATAAATGAGCATGTTGAAGCACAGCAAAGTGAGGATGCCTGCTTAAGTGACCCACACGATGGCAGCAATAGAACCTGAACCCAAGCTTCCCCAGCCTTCCTTCCCATAAACCTCAATCACAGAGCTTGCAGAACACCCCCAAACAGCGTTGCTGTTAGAGGTACTTGGATGTTTCAGATGTTAGAGAGATTACATCTATCAACAGCAGGGCTAAATCCTTCAGTAACACTGCTCCCTGTTCAAATAGTTTCTCAAGTGCTTTGCAAACGTATGGAAGGGGCATCTGACACTAGTGCCAAGCTTTTGTTAATTGTAATGCACACATAAATTTATATTTTTCTCCATGTGATATATTGTCCTTCTGGCCTCCTACCAACTTATTTCTATACATGTACCTGCCTGAGCCAGAAAGTGTGAAATGTATTTAGTGACATTGTATGGAGGGAAGCAGGTGAGATTACATTTGGCAAAATCCCCTTGGAGGCACCAGGTAATGTTTGTTCTGAAAGAGCAGGAAAAAAAAAATTCTCCTGTTTATTTTGTTAAGTAGCATTTTATATACATTCTACCCGCTGACCAGGTTTAATCCTTGGACGAGCAAGCAGAGTTGTCTTCCAAATATACAGAGTATTTAATTCTCAAGTTTAAGTTCCCATTTATTTAACTGCAGCCTCCCTGCCAGTACTAAGTTCATTTCTTGGTGGAACTGCAAATACTGTACACATTACATGGCAATATATGTAAAAATTCAATGTAACAGCACACACAATATTAATAATCACATCCAGTGTGTCTCCCTGACTGTGCATTATTTCTGAATTGTTTTTGAAAAAGTGTTATTTACTTATTTACTTTTGCAGGGAGGATATGAAGACATTACCGTGAGTTCTAGTTTCCCGGAACCAGATTTTTATCTCAGATGCACAGTACGTGAATCCTAGCAGTTGTTAGGAAGTTGCTTTTTGAGATAAATGCAATACTTCAGGACCTGAGAATGAAATCTGGCCCTTTTAACTCATGTATTATTTCTATGAGCAGAGCTTAACACGTGTAAATTGGCAATCCAAGAAAGGAACTAGGAGTGGGAAGAAAAACACTTTTTACAAAACCCCTTCACCAGTTCATTTCCTCTGGTGACACCTGTAAAACACCTACACCCTAGGCCTCATTTCTTAAAAAAAGAAAAGAAACGTATTTCCACTGGTAAAAATCCTAACATCTGAGATGTTTCTTGCTTGACATGTCATTCCAGATTCTGTGCATTTCTTCTGGAGAGATCTGATGCACGGTGATAACCCGGCGATACCTACACAAACTGTAGGCCATCTTCCAGTGATTGAAGCCACTGTTCTGGAAAGGATGGATGCCCAGCTTTCGAAGACACAGTCCCACATATACATCTTCCAGGTGAAGCAGCCTGGTGTGGAGTGAGGTCTTGTAAATGAGTTCAGCCACATCAGCTGAAAAGATATAGCCAGTCCCCGAGCAGAAGGGTGGGTAGTTACTGTCAGGGTACAAATCCCTGGGCATATACCACTTACTGCGGACGTCTCGGATTGGCCCTCCATTGATGACATAGCCAGTAAAATACCTTCTTCTTGGCTTGGTGGAGGGTTTTAGTAGTTTATAAATAAGGTTGTCCATGTTGACAAAAATGTCGCTGTCTGTTTTCATGACATACTTGGCTTTGGAACAAAAAGTGGCCACCCACCTCATCCCCATTAAGGTTTTGAGGGTAAGGTTATGGTAGGAATCAATGAAGTCCTCCACGATAATGTCGTGAAAGATCTGGCTCTCTTGCTCCACCATCTGATTGAGAACGGGATCAGCGTTCTTGCCCAGGAGGAAGAGAGTGGCTATCTTGATCCCTTTAAAGTTGTTCTCATCCCCCCAGGTCTCTCGGATCGCCTGCCGGGCATCGAATTCTTTATGGGTGGTGCTGATGAGGATAATGAGGAAAGGAATGTTTTTCTCACATTTGTTGGGCTCATTTATAAGAAATTCAAAAGAATGGGGGTTTATGGGTCGAGTTCTTATGTTGCCAAAGGTGAAGTTTTTCCTGGCAACTGTTAGATGGCTGAATGGCTTGGAGCCAGTGTAGGAAGAAGTAGGGCGAGTTACACTCAAGTACCAGAGAGCGCTGGCCCAGCACACGACTGTCAAAACGTATAAACAGGAGACCTTTGAAGCCATTGTCTTGAGAGCACGTCTATTCCCAGTATTGAAGAGTATGCCTTCTTGGCATTAGTTTCTTTTCATTTGGCAAAGGTTGCATATTACTAGTAAATCTTAAAGTTCGACAGAGAAGCGTGAGTGCGGGACTGTCCATGGGTCTCAGTGGCCGTCTGGCATCTGCATCTCTGTATTCACTCTACTTTTCTCCAAATCTGATGCAAGAGTCCATGCCTCATAAATCTTCCTCTTAACTCTGCAAAATCAAAGTACAGTTGTCATTCAGATTTATTTAGTCATTTCACATCCTCAAATAAACATAATAAGGGTATAAGGATTACCCATGCTGATTAAAATAAACACAGGCATTCACTTCCATCAGTATTGACAACTCCCTGACACAAGCATTCTACCTTTCTTCCCTTGATAGAAGTTGTTTATGGATATTCATAGCTCCACGGTATTAGCAAATACATTATAAACTATAGATGAACATGAAGGAAACTGAATATTCGTAATTTTAAAAAAGATTCCCCCTCTTTACAAGAGTCCTTCTTTGCAGTTAAATATCAATACTTTCTGATGCTAAAGTCTTCTTTCAACCAGGAAAATCTCACACATGGCCTCATATCTTCCATTTTTCTCAAGTCTAAGTTTTTGTTTGCTTGATTCTGATGAAGTAATCAGTTCTCAACATCTCCTTGTTTTCTCTAGCCCCGTTCTTGAAAATGTGTCGATCACCACTGGAAAATCTTTGCTGAAATTGTCTTCCTTGGCTTTGACTTAGAAGTAATTCCCAACTTTTCTCACTGTTTCCTTATTTTGGCTCTCACAAATGTTAGTTCCTCATTCTCAGTTTTCTATGACGCTTCGTATGGAGAATATCCTTACCCCTCAAGCATGGAGACCATGGCCCTAGTGTCCTTCAGAGAGTCGGCAGCATTCATTTTGGAGCTGATCGAAATGGTATCGCTTTTTGTGGTTTTCAGCAATTCACCCTTATGTTCCTTTGGTGAAATTATACTGTCCTCTTTTAATTCTTTTTACTTAGTTACACTTGCCTATAAACACGGCAGGAGTATAATAAGGGAGACCATTGAGGTTGGGGGCCACAAATTCAATGGAGATGTGACAGAGCACTTTAACTGGTGTTCAAATTAAAAAGTTGTCCTTCAGAACCCTAATCCTTTTTAGAACTTCAGCTGCTATCGTGTCAGTCAAAAATATATGCCAGGTTACAACAATCTTTCATGTAAAAAATTATCTCTTCCTTCTTAGTTAGATCAAAATGTGCAAAATGTGTCTTGGAAGACAGAGATAGCAGATAATGGATAACAGTTTCACCAAAGTCTGCTTCAAAGAAGGCAGAATGCACTTAAATGAATAGACTGTGGCAGAAAGAATTTAACTGGGGTGGCAGAAAGAATTTAACTGGGATGACAGATTGAAAATCATGCTTCCAAGCACAATAGTCATAATGAAATGAAAAGACATGATGGGCAACAGCAGAGGTAATACACATCTTCTTGTCTAAGCCAAGCACTGACTGTGAATATATGATCTGTATGAGACCAGCAATAACTCAGTGCAGTTATGGTTCTAACTAAATGAATATTAGAATGGCTTCAAGCAGCCTATGACTCTAGGCATAGTCAGGCCTTCATCCGACCCATATTAAGTACTCTCTAAATATAGGCTCCAGTATCCTTGGCCTTCTGGAGGGAAGTTCTGCTCTAAGGTGCCCTGAAGCTGATAAAAAGGATGTCACGTGCAGCAAGCTTTGAAACTTTAAGCAGTTAAGCCAAAGGAAGTGTGAGAAATCAGCAACAGAGAGTTTAGAAAAGGGTTTCTCACCTTGGGATATACAGACATCGACTCCACTTGAATGCCAAAGGGACGTGAGTGAGTCTCAAGATGGTACTAGAAACCAAACTTTCTCCACCATTGTCCTAGCCTTGGATCTGATTCTTACGAGCCTACCTTTATCATCACATAGCCCTTTTCACCTTTCATACTTTCCTACTAAACTGTGAGCCACCTACCACTGAACTGTGAAGGGGCTCCCCAAAAGCACCACCTGGAAGAGGCTTCTACCAAGTTCTCTTCTGGAGCCACTAATCAGGCTATCAATGGGGGGTTAATGGCGTGCTGCAACGTATTGGAAAAACAGAAATAGAACCCATACGCCTCCTCAAGGAACTCACAGTCTAGGAGGAAAGACGTCAAGTGAATGATTAAAACAGTGGGATACACATTTTCATCATAAGGCTAACGGAGTACCTAGGAGAGGTGGGCTGGTGGGCAGGGCATGGGAGAACTGGGGATGGTCCTGCAGGCTGTGCAGAGTGCTGCTCCAAAGGGACCATTCTCCTAAACTGCAATGTGAATCCCACGCTCCAACTGCCCCAGAGTCTAACAATGAGGTTGCCTTGGGGACAATGCCATGGAAAGTTCATAAAAGTTATCTAAGCTGAATCTTCAAGGACATCTAGGAATTATCGGGATGAGGGTCGGGCATTCCAGGCAGAGGGACCAGCTATATGCAAAGGCATAAAATGAGAGAGCCTAGTGTGTGCCAGGGCTGTAGAGTAAAGGAAGAAGACAGGGCAATGGGGTGGTGCCTGTGGAGACAGGCAGGGGGCAGATGGTGAGCGGTGCTCAGAAACTATTCTTAGCCAAGTAGCTGGTTACCCACCTTTGCAATCTAAAGGGCGTAAGGGAGGATTTTACCTTCCCCAAATCCTGTCCACTGATTTTCAATAGCAGTTCATTTTTCCGTATTAAGGATATCTATCTCCCATAGCTCTATGCCCCAGAAGAATAAGCAAAAATTTGTTTTATCTGATAACTTTCTGTATGGTTTTCCAGGAGAAGGGACTCCATAAACACAGGCACCTGGGCAATTTAAAAAGAGCTAAATGAGGGAGAAATATAAGAGGAATAGGTGAGAGCACGAATAAATTAGATGCGTTTACAAACCCTTTTCACAGAAGAATGAGCATTCTTCCCTAGGCAGCTAACTAACATGATACTTCTTACCATTGTTACCGAAGGTCTCATTTAAAAATGTGTATAGTGCCCCAGGCACTGTGCTATGCGCTGTATTCAACGCCATGGATTTTACAGAGCTTCGTTCCTCACAGTTTTACAAGGGAGATATTTTCTCCATTTTACAGATGAGAGAATGGAAACTTAGAGATAATAAGTAGCTTGTTCAAGATCACACAGCAGGTGAGTGACCAGGTAAGTAGTCATCCCAAGTTTCTTAAGGCCTGTTAGGACAACAGGCAAAATCTTGCATGGGAAAGCCCAGGGTGGAAGGAATTATCTCAGGCTGCTATTCTCCCAGGATCCATAGGTTTAATTTCTTAGATGTGTGTCCATTGCTTGAATTTTTTCCTAGTTTTTGGTTTGCTACCCACCACACTACACCAATTCTGTAGGGATCCTTGGTCATCAAAAAATGATGATTTGCAAAGAGCACATTAAAGCCTGAAGATGCTGGGGGTGGGGGAGAGCTGCAGAAATTGAAATGGTTCAGAAACACTGCAGTTCCCTTTCTCTGAAGTCCTGCAAAACACACACACACACACACACACACACACACACTCTCACACACTGAAAGAATCACTCTTTCTATTGACTTATTTTTCAGACGAGAACAAAAGTAGGCACAGTGTTACATCTTGGTCACTAATAAAAGAGAGGATTTGAAATGGGAACAGGAACCAGCCAGAATCTGAAGAGCGGCCAAGGATAATGTGGACCCACAGCAAGGGGTGCTCAAAAATGTCCTTTTTGCTCACAACCAAACAAATTTCTCAGGTGGCCAAACAAGCACAAAAATATACCTCTGGACCAGAAATATTAATATAAGTAAAGACAGGAGAGAGTAGCTTGGTGCATTTAATGCTAATGAGTAATTTCATATATGCTGGATTAAGCAGTTGGCAATGGGCCAGATGTCCTTGTTTCACTCCTTGAGTAACTTGCTGTGTGGCTTTCTGTGCCTCAGTAGCCTTGGATATAAAATAAGGGCAAAAGTAACATCTGCTTTACTTCCAAATACGTTAAAGGTATTAATTGTTTGAGTTTCCGGGGAAAGAGTGTGATACAGACAGATGGTATTAGGATACAAAGAGAAAGTTCTAATGGGGCGAGGGGATTCTGTCAGTCCATCAGTTCATGATTTGGGATCCAGGCACATACACTGATCAATCCTTCTAGATACATAGGATTGCTGTCAGTTTTTTGGGTTAGTGACTACACTGTACAGATTTTCTTGCTAGAGAACTCTATCTTCTTCCTGAAAAACTCAAAGACAAAGGGGCACCGAAAATCTAAGAAAATTCATCAGCTGAAAAGTTCTGGGGAAGGAGCTGAGCATCACACAGCAGAATCCTCCAGAGGGTTCTTTTAGTTTTACAAGATTGAAAAAAAACCCCTGTGTAACAGACACATTAATGTATCAGTAAAGTAGAAAGCGAAACACAAAACATTTGTTATTCCTTTTAGCAGCCCTACCGCAACTGCAGCCGCTGATGGCACATTAACTTGTCATCCATTAAATACAAATCCCTCCACAAAGAAACATCCAACTAGAATATTTAAAAGATTCCACTCCACCCCCTCCACCCAGGGGGCCTTACTGTATTGCAGATTACCTCATTCACAGAACCCCTTCGGTAACCATCCACCTTCACCTTTCAGAAAGTTAATGGGGCAGAATTTTCAATTTGAGAAGCACATGTTTCTCCTAGAAATCGCATCCTGGATAGTCTGTTATTTTGAGTAATTTACTTTTTTAAAAAGCCCCTGAATCTGCTAAAAGTTCTGTTGTATAGCCAGAGGTCAGTCCCAAGAGCAAGTGGGTAGTGTCCCTTGGGTGACGTGTGCATAGTTTGGGTGCCAAGTTCATGTCCTTCTCCATCATAGTTCAAGCAGGCCCAAGTCAACTCTGATTTCCTAAGCCTCGGTTACCACTGAGTTGGCTTGACAATTATTTCAGCTGCCCTACACCCGCGGGCAAGGCTGCAGGGGTCCCAGCAAATGGCCTGCTTCCACTCTCTGGTGTCTCAAGGAATATAATAGCTTCTTCATTGGTTCATCAGAGATGCACTGAACACCTGTTGATGCCAGGCACTGTTCTACAAGCTGGTAAGATGGATGGGGAGCTTACTTTCTAGGAGAGGGAGGTAGAAATTAAACAGATGATAAATGAATGCAAAAATACGTTCACGTAGAGATAAGTGCTGGGATGTAAATAAAGTGAAGCAATGGAATGGAGACTGAACAGAGGTGGAACGGGGAGGGGCTACTTTAGGTAAATTGGTCTCTCTGAGGGGATGACACTGGAGCTGAGAATAGAAGGTCTTGCTAGTTCTGGTTCAGTCCTTGAGTCTTTCACTAAGTTTATGTTTCTTAGCTTGGATCTTTGGAATTAATGCTTCCTTAAGAGCATCTTTCTGGTTTTTGACCTCTGCCCCTCCCTCGTTTTTTGGATTTTCTTGGCTTCCTGTTTCTCAGCTGTGGCCATTCCGCCCACTCCTGCAAATGCCCTCAGCTTCTAGATATGTAGGTTATCTACTGTCTTAGTTTGCTACGGCTGCCATGACAAAGTAGCACAGAGTGGAAGCTTAAATGACGTAAATGCATTGCTTCACAGTCCTAAAGGCTGGAAGTCTGAACAGATGTTGGCAGGGTTGGCTCCTTCTGAGGACTCTGAGGGAGAAATCTGTCCCATGCCTCTCCCCTAGCTTCTGAGGGTTTGCTGGCCATCTCTGGTGCTACCGGCTTGTAGATGCATCACCCAGATCTCTGCCTTCATCTTCACTTGGCGTTCTCCCTGTATGTGTCTCTGTGTCCAAATTTCCCCTTTTTATAAGGACGCCAGTCATATTAGATTAGGGCTCACTCCAATGACCTCATTTAAAAACGTTGCTTCCAAATAAGGTCACATTCTGAGGTACTGGGGCTGGGACTTCAGTGTGTCTTTTCGGAGAGACATAATTCCACCTGTATCAACTACTTTCCTGGGTAGCAACAAAATGAAATACTTTGCTCCACAAGACTCCACTCCTCCACACATTTTATTTTCTTGATTTAAACAGGTAAATTCTTGGGTTTTGGTAAATTAACTTTGAAAGGATGAACAATTTGTAACTAGCATTCAAAGGAGGATGAAACACAAGTGTGAAACGGGACACAAAGTTTGGTTTGCTTTTACATTTAAAAAAAAGCTAGTTCAGATTATTTTTTAAGACCAGGTGAAGAATATGGGACAGTTTATTTATTTTATTTAAGCAGTCCTTTGTTCCTGCCACTTCTCTTTCCTTTGCCCCCCCCCCTCAAAAACACTGATTAGTTGAGAAAGCTATGTCGGGGATGTGGCCAATTTTCCAAAAGGTTGGGGCCAACAGTTCTTGAAATACTGACTTGGTTTCTAGAGAATAAGGACAATTCTCCTGGTCAGCTCAAATTACCAGCATTTCTATTATTCTATTTCTATTAGAGCCAATTTTGAATATCCAGAGACCACATGGCACTAAAGAAATGGTCTTAACATTAAAATCCACATAGTAACTTTAAAACCATGGTGTAGAAAGGTAAACCAGTTGAGAAAAAATAAGCCCATTTTTAACCAGTTTAAAGAGAGGAACGAAAAGAAGACAAATTCAGAAAGAGAGAGAGAGAGAAAGGACTAAATACTAGTGCTTATGAAATGCTCTTGAAATGAATGAGAAGCTGGCTGTACAATACATCGTGGTAGTGAGTAGGATAAAAGAGATTCGTTCTGAAAAATGTTTTGGTCTCAGATGGCTTTCCTCAGAGCTGGTCAATCAGTGAAATCAAAGAATCTTCATTCTGTGGGGAAATCCAGGAACTCAGGCCGCAGCAGAACTAATTGATAAACGAGCCCCAAAGGCCCGAGAGTCTACTCAGCTGCACTGATTTAGCGAATGGTTATCTTGATGCCATACTAGCTCCCTTCCTCTGCTCTTGTAATTATGTTCTAAATAAGCACAGGAGAGGAAGAAATAAAGCACTGGTCCTTGAAGGCAGAATTTCATAAACCATTATATTATACAGCTTGATAACTTATTATCTCTTCAAATCACAGAGGGCTGGCTTTTCTTTGAAGTAAGCCTCCGTGGCTGTGGAACGCACCATACCCATGAAGTCGAAATCCCTGAATGCTCGTAGAAGTTAAGTGTTCTGACTCCTTTGCCTCAGAAAGACAAAGAGCTAATTTGTTCTTTTAAAAAAATTTAATTATGAAGTCTTTCAAAGAGAGCCCATAATTGAACTTACCCAACAGATCATTTGCAACGAGGAAGTGGCAGAAAGCAAAAGGTAATATTCATCATGACTTAGCAGTTGAAGTCATTTCCTTCTCAAATCTGGAAGAAATTATTTGAACCTTTCTTTCTTCAGTTCAGTATACCTTGAAATTTATTGAAAAGGCCTTTATAAATCCCTGCATTCAGAAGAATGGGGCCAACTTGAAAGAGGAGTGGTTGGGATGAGGATGCCTTTGTATGGGCTTAGGGCCCCTGCTATTCTGAAAGCTACATTCTATTTCACTGCAGAAAAAGAGCACTTCGAATTAGAAGGGAAAATTATAGCTTTCTTCAAATCAATGTGTTGCCCTAGTTCTAGAATTCAGGGAATTTTTAAACATTGCTACAGTCCTCTCAGGAAAAAATGAAAATGAGGATATCTCATTATTTTAAACAAATGCTTGGCTTCCTTTGCGGCGATGGATATTGTGTCTTGACTGCCTTATATGAGACACGTTTTTAAAGATGGGCAGAGCAATCACTTATTTAATCATAGGAGCTTGGGAACCTGGTAATGTGGTCGGGCCTTGGATAGGGCTTCTCTACTGGGAAAGGAAATGCCAGGATATTTCACTACAGATCTGGAAGAGCATGGGAGGAAAGACATCCTGCTAATATAAACAGCAGCTGGGAGAATTTAAAAATCATGAGCCACGTGATACCAAAAAGGGTTTTCACTTGGCCCATTATTTTGGGGGGAAACTGATAAAAATGACTATTTTTAGAAACCAGAAAGATGTTAGTGTATTACTGTCTGAAATTTACAAAGTCTAAGGAGAGAGATTTCTTAGACAGCTCACCACAGAGAGATAATATTATTTTAGGTCAAATTTCAAAGAACGATGTAAGTACCATTTAGCAACTGATAACATATGGATGAGAATTTGCCATTTTTATTTTCTTTTTTCCCCCTTTTCTAATTTGAACACCCCTTTATACAATATCACTTAATTGGAATACATAATAGCCAAAAATAATTTCATGTAGATGCTGTCAATGGAAATTATTCTGTAGGCAGTCAATCTTATGGCACTGGGAGAACTGGATTCAACTTCCTGATTTTAGTCATTGGTTCTGAACTCAGTGCATCTCTCTGCCTTGTTTCCTCACCTATCAAATGAGAATGGTAACATCTGGACATACTTTGCAGGGTGAGTGTAAGGATCAAATTTCAAAAATTATTTGAAAGTAATTTGTAAGCTGAACACTGCGACATGAATTAGAAGTATTATCATTGTTAATATAAACATGATAAAGACAAATCCTGAGAGGATCATCTATAAAATGTTTCCTGAGCAACGATCAGTCAACGCATCTTGAGTATGTAGTACAAAAGCAGTTTTCTTACTTGGCTGTTGCTCCAAAAAGCTTAGTATTTCCAGTTGAATGTTTTCATAAGAAATTTCAAGGTCATTTTATATTGTCTATATTAAAAAGGTCTTGCACTTTGGCCAAAAAAAAAGGGGGGGTTTATGCAAGTTAGAGGAAACATCATTATGAGTATTATTATTAGCACTAACGTGATATAGAATTAAGTCTTCTCAAATCGGACTTAAGAATATGAAAAATCTACCAGATTTAAATAGCCCTTTGAGTAGCATTTACATAGCCATAATTAACATTCTATGTACACCAAGACAGCCTGAAATGGCTACGCCATGATTCTTTTGCAGATGCTTAAGACAAAGCCAATACAAGATTCATGATTTTTTTTCTTCGTAGGATTGTCAAGGTTTTTAGTAGAATCTATCAGAAATGTACTATTACAAAGTATCTCATCATTTCAACACTTAACTAAGAGACTTAACCAGTTTTCACCATTAGAATTGGCTTTATGAATTGTTCTAGAAATGCACCCAAAGGAATGCCTGGGTGACAATAATGGTTTTGTTTGGTAGAGTAGCATTTTAACCATGCCCTTTTGTTTCTGAAATCTCTGGTTTTGTACATAATTTTCTTAAATTAGTACCTACTGGCCCATCAGATGGAAATGCTGCTGTTTTGTTTCATTCTCATTCTCAGTCAACTGCATTGGTTCTTCCCCAGCCTTGCTCCCCACAAGTTGTTGACCAAACACTTGCTCAGTTTCATCCTCATCAGACACTACTTTGTGCCTGGGATTTCTATTTCTACACATTCCCTTCTGTTTACAACTTCCTTTTTGCTAAAGATTCTTATTTCTCCAATGGTTAGACATGCAGCCTGCCAATTTTCATTCTACTGCCGCCTTGAACTCCTCACCACAATCAACCTTACATAGCTCTCGAATCTGTTTGAGGCTACACTGGACTCCTCTAGCTTGGATTCCACGGGCAGGGATTACAATATCAATCTCTCCCATGGGCTTTGGGTTCGATTCTCACTTGTGTGTCATTTCTCCATTTACTCTCCCCACTTCATTAATTCCCCCACTGTTGCCTGTCATCTTTCTTCTTACTCCTGTGCCTTTAAATATTGTGGGGTAAGGTCTCATTATCAAAGAGACTGAGACAGTTTGTCTCCCGGACAAAGCACAGGATTGACAGTAGACAGGAAAAGATTCTGGTTGTAGCTCTGCCATGAAATCTCTTTGGAGACGTACCGCCATCCCCACGCCCCGCCCCCGCCAAATCTCTCTTCGTTTAAAAATTGCATTAATCCTCACTGATCAGAAATTCTGCCACTGGTCCATGTACTCTCAGCCCACTCAGTGAAGGTCTCTTCTAGATTTGGTGTTTTCAGCCTCTCCATTCCCACTGGCTCCTCTTTTGTCTTTAGAAGTGCTTATCTGCCCTTGCTTAGAAAAATGACAGGAGTAACAACAAGACCTTCTCCTGACCCTGGCCTCACATTCAATTAGCATGGTATTTTTCTCCTTCATTTCATAACCAGAGCCTCTAAATGAGTGCTCTTTCCTGCTTTTCTTCATTTCTTCACCTACTTAACTCTTGCAGTTTATCAGCGTGCTACGTGATGCCCTCTCTGCTCTCAGCTGCTTTTGATACACTTGGTCCCTCTCTTCTTTCAACTCTTACCTAGGATTCCTTCCTACTCATGTCTCTCTGCTCATCTTTTTCATGGTCCTCTGTGTTTTCTTCCCTTCATCCCTCCTCTGCCTGCTCTATACACTCTCCAAACCAGTACTCAGCCCTCGTTCCAGTCTCATCAGCACGGGGAGCTCATTCTTTTGCGAAAAGGCTTCCGCTGTCAACTTTCCAACAGCGTTCACTGGAAAGATGGAAGAGAGACCAAGAAACTTTACATCTCTTCCCATTTTCAGCACCCTGTTCTCTCTCTCAGACAGGGTATAAATGTCAACTTGTACCAAAGCAGGGAGACATTTGCCTTCCTTCTGCTTTTCGCTTTCTTTTCCCCTTGTAGACAATATATTTCAGAACACGTGTCCGAGTCCAATTTCTTAAACAGGGAAGTCTGCATCGCAGACAAACTCAACAGGCATATAGGACAGGTTTTACTAACGACAACAAAAAGTGAAAAATGATTCTGTGCTTTCTGTTCACCTACATATACGAGAGGTTTTACTTTTCATTATATTTGAGATGTCAGGCTGTTTCTGAAACTGAAAATGTTGTAAAGTCCTATTCAAAGCGTGTTTTTACTTGGCCCATTAAGAAGTGACTTTCCATGAAATTCTGAGGCTATTTTTTGTTTAAGGACTGCATTTTAATAGTCATTTTTTCAGTAAGTCACAGACAGATAGTACAGGTGACTTTTCTAAGAGATTTCAAGCTATTTGCTTTCTTTTTCCCTGATTATATAATTTGAAAACCCATCAGACAGTTTTAAAGTTTTGCAAAAGTAGAATTTAGGAAAGGTCTTTAAGTATAATTGGAAACAGGTCAGTTGTGAAAGGAAATAGTCTTGGAAAAAAATCTCACTTGCCATTCTACATTATATTTCTTCAGTCAAAACTGTAACCATTTTCATGACTGGGTAGATTATCACGGCACATCATTATTAAGATTTTTAAAATCATAATTAATTATTTTGAAATAATAATTTAAAGAGTAGTTTCTATTTAATCATTGCTTACTATTTGCTAGGACTATATAAAGTGCTTTAACAAATAATATTTGTTCATACAGTTTACATACTTAGAAGACACACCATTGCTTTCCCTGCCTCTACTCACATCTGTGATGTTCTCTATAGTTTACATAAAATCTTGCTAACAATTATAAGAAATAGGCATCCTTGTTCCCATTTTACACAAGAGGAAACAGACCCAAAGAAATTAAGCAACTTGCTCCACCAGCATCTTATAGCTAGTGAGTGATTAAACCTGGATTTAAACCCAAGTCTGTTAAACTGTAATGTGTGGGTCCACACAGTATATTCTGCATTTCACTTTTTACATGGTAGTCAGATTTTAAAAGTTTGTGTTTCTTATTTCCTTTAATAAACAATTATCCATGGAGTAATGTGAGAAATAGCGAAAATTGACTCACAGTTGCTGCAAATATTACCATGGCTTTAAGGGTCTTTCTGGCCCTGAGATCCTTAGTTTCATAACGTAGATGTGCAGTTATCATTTTTTAATGAGAACTGGAGAAAGGATGAAGGACTCATCCCCATTTACAAGGCTACTCCCTTCACCATATTTAGCTATGTAGAAAACCAAACCAATAATGATGCTTAGACCTCATGCAATTCTATGTCAAAAGGAACAGGTGCTCTTAAGGGATATTTTAATTAAGCTCTGAAGGCCAGATGAGCTACTCATCCCTAGCATAATGAAGCAGTCATTTTTATCTTGTGGAGAGTGTAAGACTTGGCATCTGAGGCTCTGTCACTTACTAGCTATGTGTCTGTAACCAAGTAGATTCTCCACTTACAGCAAATTTGGTAGATTAGCTAACTGATTCCCTATTCTAATCCCCCTTTAGCTTTTCTTCCAGGAAATGGGCCAGTTGTAAAAGAAGCTGAAGTCCAGACTAAATTTCCCAGGTCCCTTTACAACTAGGATAAAGGCATATGACCTAATTTCCACCAATCGGAAGCCTCTGGGCAAGACAAAGATGCAGGAGTGAGCAACAGACGACGGCAGCGGCTTTCTGGTTATTTGGATTGACTGGAAAGCACATGGAGTGACAAAGGTGTCTGGTTCTTCTGGAACTGCTGTGATGAAATTTCCAGCCTCCAAATGTGAACATCGTAGGGGTGAATAGAGGCAGTGGAAGCAATGACGCACCCTCTAAAACAGCTCCAAATAATCGTCAGGCACTGTTTAGGCTGCATTGTTCATGGCGCTGCTGTCTGGCTGGTTAGTAACCAAACCTGGGTCTTGCCATCCCAGAGGTTCCATGAACTACCGAATACCCTTTGACAAGTTCCTTTCACCTTAACCTGGGAGAGTGGATTCTATTGTTTGTAACTAAGAACCTCAAGCCATACACCATTCTACTTCTTTAAGGATAAGATGAGATGATAATCTAATTTTCAGGCCGGTTGTGAGGTACATGGTAAGCTTTAAAATGGCATATAGGGGCTTCCCTGGTGGCGCAGTGGTTAAGAATCCGCCTGCCAATGCAGGGGATACGGGTTCGAGCCCTGGTCCAGGAAGATCCCACATGCCGCGGAGCAACTAAGCCCATAAGCCACAACTACCGAGCCTGCGCTCTAGAGCCCATGAGCCACAACTACTGAGCCCGTGTGCCACAACTACTGAGGCCCGTGCGCCCTAGAGCCCGTGCTCTGCAACAACGAGAAGCCACTGCAATGAGAAGCCCGTGCACCTCAACGAAGAGTAGCCCCTGCTCGCCACAGCTGGAGAAAGCCCGCGCGCAGCAACGAAGACCCAATGTAGCCATAAATAAATAAATAAATAAATAAATAAATAAATAAATAAATAATTAATTGAATAAGATGTTTTAAAAAATAAAATAAAATGGCATATAAATTTTAATTTTTGTTATTATTAATTGCTGGCCACTTAAGCTTTGCTGGAGAGAACTACCAACCACCACAAAATAAATAAAAAGTTCCTGCTATACTCATCTTGGAAAATGCTGCATAGTATTGCCCATGTGAGGCGCAGCCTTTTGAATTAAGGATTATAGTTGAAAACTCTATTATTCTCTCTCCATGCTGTCTAAGAATGTATAGCATGTGTCTTTGGACTAGATGTCACTTGGCACATTTGTTGTGATCTTGCTTAGGGCAAAATACCCTGTATGACAACTGATTATTTCTTTCGGGGAACTGTTGTGCCCCTTTCTCCAAGGTGAATTCACTGAAAACCACACAGCCTTCATTTAAAAATAGGACTCCAAAAATACACTCTCAAAAATTGCTGAAAATTCATTTGGTTCTTTGTGATGTGTTAACTTTACTTATATAAGTATACATGGCATCATACATGTACCCACTCTTGAGTCTGGAGACATGCTGACAACTTATTCTCTGTTCTTTTTTTTTGGTCCTCAAAAGGACCACTATATTTTTGTTTGCACGTATTCACTCATTATATTTGACAATCCCACGATTAAAATTTATAAATGTTACATTAAATATACAAACTGAAATGAAAATCCCCTACTTTTAAGGAGCTTATATTTATAGTAACTATAATCTAGAAGAAATAAGAAATAGTTATGCCACTATAACTGAAACAGTTTATTATTGATGGGGATGACTGGTTTAAATTCATGGAAGAGACAACACTTGACTTAGATTAAAAATTTTTTAAAAATGAAATCTCAATAGGAGAAAAATTGGTTGTCAGGGAGAGACATTCAACGATAAGACGAAAGTACCTGCAAAGAAACAAAGGTGTTAAATTGTTTGATTTGGAGAATTGGGAGCTGTCCAGTATGGCAAATTCTTGGATTCATGACAGAGTGTAGTTAAAATTAAGAATGCAGAGGGAGTCCTTGCTCATGAGTATATTTCTTCTCCACCATACCTTTTATCATTTCTTCATCTTCAATATACTTTCATAACTTTACCATTCATTGTATTTTAGGTTGACTGTTTCTTTATGTCATATGGAAAGACCCCTCAATCCATAGGCTAGTTTCCTCAACTGCTTTTTAACTGCATCTCTTTGATAAACTGTAACTTCTGTAAGGGCGAAGATTTTATCTGGCTTTATCACTATTTTATTACTCTCATTATTATGTCTATCTTTATCACTATGCCTAAGCATAATAGCATAGTGCGAGAAATACTGTAGTTAATAAATAAATAATTGCTGAGTAAATGGCTTCTAGATAGCCATAAACAGCAATCCATCATCCAACAGTAGCATCAACAAGAGCCCTTTGCTGAGATATCATAGATAAGTGGGCCACATTCTACAGCAAGTATTTATGTGATGCGCTGGAAAGATACACCAGAAGGTGCTTTTTGTAGTCTGGGTGTATGATAACTTTTCCTATGCTGGGCCCTTTTCACAATGCTATTCAAGGCAAATTTTTGCCTCTGATTTAATTCCTGAATTCATGACCTAGTTATAATGATTCTAGATTAAAAATACATTTTCTGGATAAAAGGTAAAGTTTCCGTAGGTGACAATAAAACACACATACACACAGTAACTCAGCATTAATAAGAAGAGAAATTCAGGAAACACAGAATTTGCAGCTTTTCTGGGTGAATATTTTTCAAAGTTTTTCCTGAGTTGTCAACTGTCACATCCTTGAATTATTCTTTCCTGAATGTCTTTCTGAACCGATTTTTAATAAATTATCTGGCTTGCTGTTGTGGTGGGTCATTTGTGATCACATCCATCTTGTCCAGTTACAGCGGTAACATGTGTAAATTGGATCTCTAAGGAGTGATAAGGTGATGCAAATAGTGCTTTTCACCTTGAGTTACCTATAGCCACAGTCATTATTTGCACCAGCTTCTGTGCTGTGTTCTTCTATGAAATCCCCTAACAAGATGCTTCACCTCATGTCACATCCAAACTACTGATAAGAATACATTCATTGAAAAGTTTGGAGCTGACATCATTTCACTGCCAAAATTGCCCTTCCAAAACATTATCTTCAGAGCTATTGTTAGGTTGATTTTAATATGCTTGGAAATTCTTTATTTATAGAGACCATATGTTGCCAGATTCAAGAGGATAATTTGCATCCTGGGTAATAGGAATGGGGTGAAGAATAACTCTCTAATAACTGGAAAGTTTTCAAGGCATGAAGCACAACAGCAATAATGGGATCCGTGGTTCCCTGGGCATATGTCAGTCCCAAAAAACTAGTAGAGAAGTGTTAACGCTTCTGGGTCTCTGGGGAGCTCTAGGGCATGGTTTCTGTGGCAGTTGTCAGAAATCAAGATTATTATTTATTTTCCACTTGGGTCAGAGAGCTAATAAGCAAATAAGTAAATTCCCAATAGGAGTAATATATTCTTCTAAGAGGAAGGAGGAGGTTTTTCAGAGTGCTGTCTTACAGGCAGAGTGATTCCAGCATCCTTATTATTCTGAGTTGTGAGATGCTAAAGGGTGGGAACACTGGGTTAAATGAGGTTCTTCAGACTTACTCACTGCAGGGTGGCTCAGAGCCTTTAATATGATCTATTCCTTTGGGAATCTCAATACACAGATATAACATGGCTCACTGAATTCCGTTATTACCAGGAGCTTCTTGGGAGCACAGTTTGGGATGCTGTGGCCTATTGGACAGTTAAGATGCTTTTGGGAAGTTATGAATGACTATCACCACTTTTTTGTTACAGTATTTCTTGTTTCTTAAAAAAATGGTCCAAAAAAAGGCAGACTGGTCACAGCCTTTTGGCTACTTCACGGGGTGAACATAATCCTATTAGAGTATCTATTTAAAAAAACTTCTTGTTAGCCTAGTGCCCTATTACTCTTAATGTTCTTAACTTTTCTAACAGTGTATTTTAAGGCCTTATTGCTTTGGAGAAAGCTTTTGTTTTAGTAGTACACAAAGGATGCATACTCAAGACAGAAAATTTAGAGGATCAAAATAAACAAAAAGAAGAAAATAAAAATCACCCATAATCCTATCAAGCAGATATGAGCGTTGTTGATAAGTAGATGCAGATGTTTTCTTTATTTGCATTTCAGATATTTTCATTTATAAATATAGGAGCATGTTGTGTGGACATTTTAATATGCTTTTTTTCCACTTAGCAAGCAGGATCAACACTTTTGCATGCTATTACCTACTCTCACGCCACTTCATTTTCAATCACTGCCATATTTCATTTATGTAATCATTCTTCCACTGTTGGATGTTTAGTCTTAACAGGCTTCCTGCTCTTCCCAAGTTTACTCTGTTAGCATTCTCAGAGATTTCAGTGATGTGAATATCAGAACAGATGACAGTGTTCTCGGTTCTATAAGGCCTTGTCCTAGAAACTTCACGTCTCAACTGCTGTATCAGAGAACAAAGGCACTGACAATGACCTGCCACCTGGAGTCCCTGAAATTATACTCATGGTGCTACAGATGGTCATAACTCCCCAGCCCGACTCATCAGTCTGCAGCTACAACTTATTCCCAGGCCACTAATACTTCAGAGGAACAATACAAGCAATTTAGGGGTCAAATCCACAGAAGGGTACTAAGTCAACCTTTCTGGCTCGTGGGATGAGGACAGTATGGGATGTAGGGATCTTTAGGATGGCAGCATGAGACAGTTCCCTGTTTCGTTTGAAGTCTTCCAGGCTATTTATCTCAGAGCTTGACCTGGAATGAATGCCCACATCACTTACACCAAAGATAATTCCTTCAGCACCATAGGAACAGTTATAAAAAGGTCTATATCATCATAGCCCAGTAGTCTCTTCAATGAGCCAACTCCAATAATGATTGTCAAGTACTGAGAATTCATATCTGTAGACTGACCACAGAAGTTCTTCCGGGCGTTGACAGGCATGACATGAGGGAGGCTGGTGGGCTGGATTTCGCTGGTCTAAATGGAACTCTTACTCCATGCATGTTATTTTAGGATAAGATCTTGATTGCCTCTCATCCTTGTTTCCCTAACTGTGAAGCACCTTGAAGTAATCTTTCATACAAAGGAGGTCAAATCGGACTAGAAATATCTTGGCTCTCTCTACAAGTCAAATGTTTATGAAAATTTGCAGCTACAAACTTTGAGTATTTAATTCCCAGGATTTTGGATTTTGTCAGTAATTTTGAAAAGCATTTGTTAAGGGAATTGTACCAGGAGGCAGTATTGTGAAGTGTTAAAACTATAGACAGTACATTCAGATAACCTGAGTTCAAATTCTGCCATTTACCAGCTGTTATCACCGTTCTGCAATCATCTCAGCTGGAATACAGGAAAAGTGTGTCTACTTCAGATTCATGAGAATTAAATGAAATAAATATCAGGAAAGCACTCAATATCCATCTTGCACACAGAGATGCTTAATAAATACTATTATGATTAGTTTTAATATCGAAAGAAAATTATAAATATATTTAAATATTTTAATACAATTTATTATCAATAAGGATGCTATCATTAATTGTCTCTACTATGTGTGAGTGCTGTGCTTGTTCCTGGGGGTAAAAAGTTGAATAACATACTGTCCTCTAAGGAGTTGAAGTCTACAGAGTAGTCACCTGTAGTTTATTTCAATATAGTGTTGTAAGTGAGGAAATAAATGGTATAAAAGTACGTATGAGATGTGGAGATGCATTGCTCAGTGTAGATGGATATAGGGGAGACTTAGTGGAGTCACATGGCATGGGCAGTGGAGTTTTACTTGCAGGGCATCAGCATGAGTTACTGAAATGCTGTGGTTGATGCTTCCCCTGGTGCTTTCAACCTGAGCTTAAATCAAAAGAACTGAAGAGACCTCAAGTGTTTTTGTTTTGTTTTGTTTTAACGATTGGCTTTTACTGTCTTACAGAAGATGTGAGAAAACAAGTCCCTGCTATTCTCTGTACAAAATAACTTTTGAAATATCATATATCTTTATATAGCCTAGTACACGGAATACATTTTAATTCAACTGGGTTTTTTTTCAGCTTCTTTAATATGTGCACCAAACCACATTCTATTCAAGTGTTTAAAAACCTAGACCAAATCAAGGTAATAGTTTCTGGTGTTTAATTATTTTATTTTATTTATTTATTTTTGGCTGTGTTGGGGCTTCATTGCCGCGTGCGGGCTCTTCCCTGGTTGCGGCGAGCGGGGGCTGCTCTTCGTTGCGGTGCGCGGGCTTCTCATTGCAGTGGCTCCTCTTATTGTGGAGCACGGGCTCTAGGTGCGCGGGCTTCAGTAGTTGTGGCACACGGGCTCAGTAGTTGTGGCACACGGGCTCAGTTGCTCCACGGCATGTGGGATCCTCCCGGACCAGGGCTCGAGCCCGTGTCCCCTGCATTGGCAGGTGGGCTCTCGACCACTGCGCCACCAGGGAAGCCCGGTTTCTGGTGTTTAATTAAGCAAAAACAAGCCAAAGAAAACCCCCCAAAAAGACAGTTATATTTTAAAGGAAACATTAGGGTAGGGAAAATTACTTAAATACATTAGCCTTTCATCCTTATTTCCTGTGGTTTCCCATATTTTTCCTGCTCCCTGAGATATTCTCTTGGCAGCAAATACAGAATCTCAAGATCTGTACTACTGTAGACATTTGGATTTCTTGTATCTTTGTCAGGGGCATTTTACTTTCCTAATTAGGAACCGGGCCTCAGTGGCTACTGGCTAAAAATCAAGCCTGATATAGCTTCTCACCCACTATTAGGAAAAGGGGGAGGCTGGAACGGGCCTTTGGTCCTCATTAGATGCCTGATACGTTTTATTTAATACATTTTTTTTCTTAGTTAATTAATTTATTTATTTAGTTTTGGCTGTGTTGGGTCTTCGTTTCTGTGCGAGGGCCTTCTCTAGTTGCGGCAAGCGGGGGCCACTCTTCATCGCGGTGCGCAGGCCTCTCACTATCGCGGCCTCTCTTGCTGCGGAGCACAGGCTCCAGACGCGCAGGCTCAGTAGTTATGGCTCACGGGCCTAGTTGCTCCGTGGCATGTGCGATCTTCCCAGACCAGGGCTCGAACCCGCATCCCCTGCATTAGCAGGCAGATTCTCAACCACTGCGCCACCAGGGAAGCCCCTGATACGTTTTATTTGTACATTTGCAGAAGCGGCTCAGCGAGTGTGGCAGTGCCACTGTGGCCAGATTTGCTAATTGGAGAATGTGAAAGAGTAGCCATATAATCTCAGGGTCTCTGGGGAATTTGCCAAACTGGAAGTTTAATCCCATCATTGTGTTTCTTATCCTAAAGGCATAGAAAGACACTATCTCAAATTTTTGGTCTCCATTCAGACACCAATGTGGCTTACAACAATCAAATGTCAGATGTGAATGAACTACAAAAGCCGACCTTGTCTTAAGGGTGAAGACCTTGCACTGATCCATATTGTGTTCTAACACTGGACAGAGGAGATTGCTCTGGAGTAGCTTTTTTGAAAAGCTTTTTAAAAAAGCTGTTCAAGGAGGTTCTGAGTATCACATAAGTACAGAGTTGACCTTTGAACAATTCAAGGGTGAGGGGTGCTGGCTCCCGGGCAAAATCCAAAATCCACGTACTGCTATCTCTGCCTCAAAAACAAAGGAACTGATAAACAGTTTGGATACAATCAGGACTCAAACCCTCGTTCTTGTGATTTCGCATATCATGATCTCTAATTGAACACAAACTTTTCCAAACGGTTAATGTAGAAAATACACTATATTTATTGAAAAATACCCACATGTAAGTGGACCTGTGCAGCTCAAACCTGTGTTGCTCAAGGGTCAACTGTATTTATCAAGTTGTCATTCTTGGTGAATGAATGACAGAACGTAAGGCAGCAGTGGAGTTTCTTGCATAAAAAGGATTTCAACGTTTAGTCACTTCATTTTACGGGAGAAAGTCTGTAGAGAGGTGAACCATTTGTGACGTAAGTAAAAGAACCGGTGGTATCCAAAGCTAGAACTCGGGTCTCTGATTCTTTTAAGAGCCTTGTTATCTTCTGGAAAAGAGGCCACATGGTGCCTTTCAAGGATGGACAAGCCAGGGTAAGTCAGTCTTTCTTTATCTTCCCACCTTGTGCACTTACAAAGGATGCTCACTGAGAAGATCATTATTCAGACAGGGCTGACTCTCTATAAAGAAAAATCTAGGCTCCATTTGAGTGGTATCTATTTATTGACTTTAAGCTTAAGTTTTCCACTGTGGGTACAAGTGTTTATATGGAAGACTGTTACACCCACTACGTCTTCATTAAACAAAATGGCCACTCCTTTTAGTCTGAGCAGGTATAATGATCCCATGACCCACAAGAACACCATTGCCCTGAACTCATTCTCTCTCTCTCTCTTTTTTTTTTTTAATAGTTCTTACCTGTGTTAGAGACTGTTTTTGAAATGGCGACCAGCACACCCTATTTTGTCCAGCAAAGTTCTCTCTCTTTTTTTTTTTTTAAAGTTCTCTTTTTAGTTAATAATCCACTCCACAAGAGTTCAACTCTTCACAGATATAGAAGTTCAACACTGAGCTTGTTTTGTTAAAAATTCCAATTTCATCCTTACAGTCTAAATTTCAATGTTGGAAATAGTCTTAAAAGGTGCTTTAAGACAATCATCTACCTCAGGGATAAATCACATCTTAGATATGAATGTATCTTAGGAGGTATAGGAAAAGTTTCCAGAATCCCTTGGGATTTTGTACTAGAATCTGATCATGTTCACTTAAAGATGTCATATTTCATGTACAGACTAGCTATTCCTGTAATTTCAGTGTCTATCTTCCAGTTCTACCCTGAGACTTGGTGGGGGATAGTCAAATCAATTCTCTTTTAGAGTACTTAGGTGAGGGTAGATCAGTAACTTCTGGCTCTCCTTTCCCCAGATTAAGACATGCCCTTTTCAATTTTGGGGGAAAAGAAGAGTTTACGGCACACATAGTTGTTCCATTGTTGCCCAGAATTAGTTTTCAATGAGCAAATCAGGAAGTAGCTCCCTTTGGTTAGTGGTTTTTTTCTGACTCATTGGCATTGAAACACTTTCAGGATATTTCTGAATTTAGTTTAAGGAACTGAATTTCCTTGAGAGCTTCACTGTATGATCTCCAAGAGTCATTGGTGCTTCTATTTTTGTTTTCGTTAAATTAATTTCCTAGTCTGGGAGTTTTGAGCTCATAACCTCTGCAAGGAGACACGGCCATGGCCATATAGCTTAGCCTCTGAGCCGCGGGCTCGGAGGAAGCTGTATTTCAAGGACAAGGAAGCCAGGGAGGGGAAGGGGGAAACATGTTTATTTTCACTTTTCACAGACAACAGTGGGGATGAATCTAAACTCTGGCAGGAGACCATTAGGTGCCAAACTGCCACTGTCATTTGCATAATGTGTAATCTAAGGTGTTGATTCATCTCTGATAGACAGGCATGTTTAGTGAGGGGGAGGTAAAATTACCCATCACCCCTCTGCCTGCCCTTTAGGAAACCAATCACATTCCTTCTCTCCATCAATTCCACAGAGGCAGGGGCCTTTCTGCTCCATTGAACTTGCTTCTTGTCTCTACTTAGCAAACTGACTGATGGTGCTAGCTCTTCCCCTGCTGCTGCTTCTGATGCTGCGGCCGCATGCTGCTGAGTACCGCTGCTCCCTCCACCCAAAGGAAAGGAACAGGAACCGTCAGCAACGTAACTGGTGGTTTGGTGTGCATTTTTTTTTATAATACTGTATTCTGTAAAATTGCATCCCATCCTTAAATGGGACTTACCTTCTGAAAACTGTGGAGAAATGTGCATGTTCAGAAAGTGCTGTCCTGTTAAAATCAAACCATTTGATGTTAATAGAATTGCAGAGTAACTGATTTTAATAGGCTGTTTGTTGAAGGTGGGCATTTGGCATAGAATTTTGGTTTCAGAGACTGGATATATATATTTGCATGTTTGTACAGTGGCAAATGCCTTTGTTTTAACAAATGAGTCCTCGCATTTTAATAAAATTTCTTTCATTAAATATTTATCGAGACTTGTATTTTTAAGTATACAGTGGTCAAAAGGGAGGCTTTCACAGCTTTGACTTTCACAACATTGTCTTAGCTTGTCTTATTTCCACTGTACAGGAATGATGTTGTTTATAATGGGGACCAAGGGTTGGATGTTTCTACATCCCTTCCACCATAAACAACTTCTAAACATTTATACAAACATTTATTATGAACATTTTATCAACATTTTTTCTAATTCTCAAAGATTTAAGAGGCATTTCCAATTCCTTTTGGTTGAATCATACAAAACTGCCATGTATGTAGCTTCAAAAAGGTTGATCATCAGCAGTTTCATACGGCTCAACCCAACAGCTGTTTAGGAGAGCCAGGATTCAAACTCAAGTCAGGAAGGATCTAAAGCTAGCCTTTCTTCCACTATGCCATGCTGCTGCTTTATTTATTTATATTCCAGGCTGTTTCAAGAATGTAGCCTAATACCTATTTCATACTACATATAACATGTGGATGATAAATATTTGTTGATTGGCTTTTAAAAAATGGATTTAGAGGAAGCACCAAAGATCTATGTTTTGTAACCATTTAGCAAGTGTTAGGTCTCAGTTTTTAACCACGGTAACGCTGGGTGGTTATCAAGGACTACTAGATACTATCTCAAGTCATTAATCCTCTACTCTCTACATATGGTACAGTTTATCACTAGTGAGGGGCTCTTCATGGAGCCGGTGAAATCCTACACCTCTGATCTGTCTTCCTTTTGTGTTTTCTCCTGCCGGCAAGGCTTAGCAATTTCACAGGTTTTATGAAATGACTGAGAAAGTACTTAGATAATCCGCCTTCAAAATATCCCTCCTTCTTCTTTCTCACTCTATTAACATCTCCTTTCCACAGTTTCATTTCTTCCATCTCCAACACTTTCTCTTTTCTAGAGATAATACTCTAATCTTTCACCCACAGGTATTTAGCTCAAATCCTTATATTGACCATTTTAAGAACAGATCCGCACATCTTAGAAGAACCCAGGTGGCTGTCATAGTGAGTGTGTCCAAAAGATGAATTCTGAGAGCAAATCAATGACTGCACAATTTAGAGTGTAATTACATAGTAATTACTCAATTTGCTTGTGAACACTGAATCCTCTCCATGGGTTTTAAACAGATGTCACAGCAGATGCACCACACTGAAAGGAGAATTTCTATTAACTGGAGCAGTAGTTGGGTTTATTATCTTCAGGGGTGCTGAATTAAATTGGTAATAGAGGGCACTGTTAGGAAGTACGATTCAGACAGGAGAGGGACAGAAGTGGTCAGACATGGGAAAGTTCCCATGAGTAAGTGTATCAAACATAGTATCAGCATTTCAAAGGATTGATGAATACTTGGCTTTGGGGTTATGTGACAGTTATCGATAGTAGTGACGGAATTTTGCAGAGAACTTCCCAGTGTATAAAATTATTTCTACCTATTTGATTATCACCAGAATCCAGGATGCAGGTACGAGTGTCCTGAAGCTCAGAGGTCACCCAGGTTCTTACAAGGGGTGTGTAACGGAGCCCAAACCAGAGCCCAGGCTACCTGATTTCCAAGCCCCCTCTCTTACCATTGCACCACTGCTCCTTCAAGCGAATAGTTCAGTCAATAAATCAGTTGGACTGTGCATGTGTTTTTAATCAAACTGACTGACCTTTTGACTTGTGAGTTTAAAATCAAAGAGATTAAATCAGTTGCTTGTGAAAACACAGATTAAGAAACCCTTGTTTATTTTTACATCAAACTCCTGGTTTCAGTAGTATCTATTTTCAAACAGCTACAGTTTGAAATCAATTCTTTATACAACATAGGAGACTGCCAGCCGTGCACCACTCTTTTCTGCTAATTTTATGCGCACACAGGAAAAATCACCACTGATAGCATCATCTTCAAGTATGTAGAACAAGGTACCCATATCGATATTGATGGTTTCAAATTATGGGCAAGTTTGAAATAAAAGGATGCACAAACTCCTTGATCGAATTTGTGGTAGCATTTTGCTGGTGGCTGGGAAAAACTCTCACACGTCCTTGATTTTCCTCCCTCACCAACGCTTTCCTGTTTCTGAAGCATGAATGGATCCCTATTCCATCTCATTCCAGCTTCATGTCTTTCCTCATCCAAATCTGGACAATGGAATGTTTGCCCAACAGCCTGGCCACTGCTGACCCCTGCTCCCTGGTCTGTGAGGAAGGCCTGACCTTAGTGAGACTCGTGATTCAGCAGGCTGCTCAAGGAGGGAGGGCTCCAGAGAAGTCGCTGTTGCTGAGTCCTTGAAGGCACTTCCCTGGGGCGCGACTTCCAGACACGGGTGGTGATTGGCGAGAGTGACAGGGAAATGACCTGGTTGTCTGACAGTAGGGCTCCCACACAAATGTCAGTCCTGGGCTGGGAAAAGCTGCCTTTTCTCTCTCTGCGCAGTTTCTCCTTCATGGAAGATCGTCAGTGCTCTCCGGAGATTCCTTTCCCTTTTCCTCTCCTCTGGGGTGCTTATAGCCCCTACTCCCGCCTCCTCCATATTTTCACCTGAATGACGGCTGCCTCACCCCCACTGTGCTCTCTCCCTGCCCATCACCTCTCACCCCACTCTCCCCTCCCCTACTGGGGATTTATACCTCTCTTTGGAACACTTCCCCTCCTAGGGCTCCTCTTTCCAACATTTCCTGTCCTGTCCTCCCACCTTCCTCCTGAAAACAAGCAGGGCCCTGTGGGCCCCCCATTTCTTACTTGTAGGGAATAGACTCCAGCCTCCATGACCTTCCCTGAGTCCCAAAGGGCGGACTGGAACAGTTGCTAATGAGGGAAGGGAGGGGACGCAGAGACAAGGGAGGAGCAGTCAAGAAACAGTAGTGCAGCCTTGGGGCAGGGTTCTGGTTCCTCCTCAAGGGGTACACATAACAATACCTTTGAGCTCTTCACAGAGCTAAAACCCCCAACAAATGGAAGATGTCAGCATTCTTCGTTCCAGAGAAGATCACAGTTTGTTAACCTCGAGAAGCTCATCAGGAGACCACCTGAGGCCAGATTAAAGGAACCAGAGAAGCTGTTCAAGAGACCACCTGAGGCCAGATTACAGGAACCACAGAAACTCATCAGAAGACCACTTGAGGCCAGATGAAAGGAGTGCAGGCCCTGCACACACCCTGATCCTTATCAGCAACCCTGCCCTTGAATCATTGCTAGAAAGCGCCTCATCAAATCCCCCCCGGGGTTGGGACACACAGTTTTTCAGGGCACGAGGTCACTGTGTCCCCCCCCTTTGCCTGGCAAAGCAATAAAGGTATTCTTTTCTATTGTACTTCACCGAAAACTCTGTCTCCGAGATTTGATTCGGCACCAGTGCACCGAGGCCAAGTTCTCAGTATCACTCCTACACGTCTGAGGACTGTTCTCCCAGACTCTCATCATGGCCCATTAATAAGCCAAGGCCTGAGTCTCAGCTGAGAGCAGAGGTGGAGATGGGCCAGTGAAGAAGGAAACAAAGGGGGAGGAAAGGCACCCAATGAGACTTGCAGAGAGTGGGGAAAGGGGAGATCAGAGGCCCTGGGAGTCTGGAAATGAAACCAAGTGGGGACCTGGCTTTTCTCTCCTGTTCCAACTTTATATATAACACTTTCTACATATGTTATATTAGAAATCTAATATTAATTAATATAATACAATATACATAGATTAATATAGTAGAAATAATGAATATAATAGAAATAATTTCTGCAAAATCTCTGACTTTGTGAGTAAAACTTAACAGACACTCAGTAAAAGATGGTTATTACCTTATTGCTTTTTAAGACCCAAAGTGACTCCAATAATTGAATTGGGTTCAAATCAGGGAGCAAAATCCAGTTTTGATAGAAGCAGCACTGTATTCGTGGTAAAAGGTTCTCTATGTTATAATCCACAGATTGTGGCAGTCATTTGTGAGGGATGTCACAGGAAATTTATAGTAACAGTCACCAAGTGTTGAAATTTGAGTACGATGATTTTGGAGACAGGTGAGTGTAAATGTAAAGACTTGGATTTCAGTCCTAGTCATATATTAGCCTTGGAAACACTGTGTAAGCTCCATCAGGCTCTGTTTCCTAATCTACAAGATGAAGATTCTATAGAACCAACTGTGCGGGGTTGTTCCTAACTCAAAGAGGATCGTATATGCAAAGCTCATGGCACAATGCTTAGCATGTAGTAAGCACGCAATAAAGGCTGCCCATAATTGGGGTTCAATTTTTAAAATTAGAGCAGATTCAAGTTTATTCTCGTAAAGACACTGATTTTACTCACTTGCCTTCGGATTTACTTTCCTGCAAGACAAAGAAGGGGTGTGGTTTGGCTATCCTGTTGGGGGTGCGTGACCCATGAGAAATTCATCTCCTATGTGGACTGTAATAGAAAAAATATCAGGAACCACTATGGTAGCTTTCACATCAACTATATGACCACTGCCTATCATATTTCTGGCCATTTCAAATGCAATAGACCATTTTTCTAAAGGGTGGTGTTCATTAATTTATAAGGCAGTTCATCATACACTGGACTTAACTTAACTAGGGTCCAAGGGATACTCTGTGCTGTTAGGAAGTTATGAGTAGCCATTTATGTGATCTCAGGTAGATTTTACTGGCGAAGGAGGATCTGTTGACCATTTCATATCATAGGGCATTTTACAAATCCTGGAACTGTATGGTTTATGCTAATTTATCTGACCAATATCTATAGAGCACCCACTACTTTCTGGCTCTGGGCTGGGTGCCAGGGAGCCAAAGGTGCATTGGACATGTCACAGGCTGTGAGTAAGCATGGGGCCCTGCACACAGCTGAATAAGTGTTTGTTGAGGTGACCGGGAAATATGTCCTTCATCATAAATGCAGTAGAGAGCTAAAAGCAAAACTACTCTAGGAGGGCAGGGGAGAGAGCAACCACTCTGGGCTGTGACACCTTTGCTTCCTGGAGATGCCTTTTCTGTGCATCCGTTTGTGCTGTCTCTCCAGGGCTAAGTGAAATCCACTGAGAATCCCTGCCACAGACAGGGCAACCCCGTGATATGGCCAGCCCTGACCCAACTTCTGCCCTTGGGGACTTCTCCTTTTTTCTTTTTTTTTTTAACCTAGGCATTGTACAATGTCCCAGTTTCCATTCCAGTCTGCTCAGTGGCTGAGGCACAGCTTGAGACGGACTTTGGTTACAGTGCATCCAAGGCCATAAACAAACACAGCATCAGAAAAGCCAACTCCTGGGCAGCAGCCCTGCAGTGAAGGGGAAGGGCCAGGTCTGCAGCCAGAGAGAGGGCAGGGTGAGCGTTATTTGCAGAACTTATGCCTGGCTCCCTGCTCCTCAGCCCCCATCTGCGCATGGCAGGCGTTGCTTGCTTCTTGTGGCTCACTCAGTCTCACCTGGGTGCCAGTCTAGGTCAATCCAGCCCCCTAGTCCGGGGGGACTGAGGGGACCTGTGGCCGGGAACACAGTGGCTGAGGAGCTCGTCAGATGGCCAGCTGACCATGTGCTCAGCCTTTAGGGGCAGAAGCACTACACCCTGTTTTGTTCTTTGTGACTAAACGGACCATCTTGCATCCTGCGTCCTGAAAGTGTCATCTGTGTCATTCCGTGTACCTCACTCTCCGGACCCTCGTTTCCTCAGCTGTCCTCAATCGTCAGGTGAACGAGCAAACACCTACTTGCAGGGCTGTCTTGAGCAACAAATGAGATGACCTGTGAGGCACCGGGCACAGGAAAGAGGCACAAATTGTGTTGGTGTCCGAGTGTTGACTTCTGTATATTTTGTCACTTCAGTGTCCTCGGGGCCTGGGGTTGCACCTCTGAATGTGAAGCATGGTCGTTTTGGTGTGGAGGACATTTGGTAGACTACAGCGTAAAACCATGTGCTTTACTGACCAATATTGCTGTGTGCTACCGGCATCCCTGGCTCTCACCCCGTCCCTGAACTTCACCCCTTCTCTGAGCCTCACTTTGTACCAGACCAGCACCTCCTTCCTTACCCTCACCTCATTCCTGACAGGGCATCTCCTAATCAGTTTCCTTGAGGTTCTTTGAGGGTTTGGGACTCAGAGACCTCCACAGGGCCAGAGAGAAGCAACAGGCCACTGAGCTAGAATGTAGGTACCCCGGTATCTCCTGGGTCTCCTCCTCCTCAGCTCTGGCTCAGCTGCCTGGGGAGCTGCTCTGGAAGACAACCATCAGCGACCGTAGGACACTGGCTCCTGCCCTTCCTGCCACTTCCTTTTCCCAGGGCTCTGGGGGCCTAAGGGAAAACCTCACAGGTTTTCAGGCGTGAGAGAGCGTGTTGTGGGCCCTGGAGGGCAGACTGGAGAGTGGGCAGAACACAAGCCTGGGAGTCAAGGGACGACCCATTCCCAGCTGTGTGACCGAGGCCATGCCACTCAGGGAATGTGACTGAGAAATGTAGGAACCAAATGCAGGTGGGCCTGCAACTCTGCCCAGCTGAAGAACCTTCAGAAAAGCCCACGTTGAGGGAAACTGCAGGGCCCCAATCTCTGTCTAAATAAAAAGAAGTGCCTAGGGGCTTCCCTGGTGGCGCAGTGGTTAAGAATCCACCTGCCAATGCAGGGGACACGGGTTCGAGCCCTGGTCCGGAAGATCCCACGTGCCGCGGAGCAACTAAGCCTGTGCGCCACAACTACCGAGCCTGCGCTCTAGAGCCTGTGAGCCACAACTCCTGAAGCCCACGTGCCACAACTCCTGAAGCCCACATGCCACAACTCCTGAAGCCCGCGTGCCTAGAGCCTGTGCTTCGCAGCAAGAGAAGCCACTGCAATGAGTAGCCCCTGCTCACCTCACCGCAACTAGAGAAAGCCCGCGCCCAGCAACCAAGACCCAACACAGCCAAAAATAAATAAATAAATAGGAAAAAAAAAAAAAAGAAGTGCCTAGATTAAGCCTTAGCTTGCAGGACTGAAACAGAAGGAATCACAGGCAAAACGTACGAAATTAGCTCTGAATTAGTCATGGTCCAAGATCTTTACCAGTATTTCATTTAGAAAGAAAAATAAAACAACGTGCCAAACTCACACTGGATACTGAATTACAAGCAGGGTATTACATCGAACACCTCAGTAATGTCTAAAGAGATTAGAGAGTGGATCCAAGTGCTATTGCACAGACCCTCTGCCCAAGCCTGGGACAAAGACGGAGGGGCAAATGCACAGTCACCATTTCTCCAGTTGCTACAGGGGCTGGGGTCAAGGGTGCTCTGCTTCCTGAACAACCGCCCTGGGGAGGGCAGAGAAAAGGGGTGATTGCCATTCAGAAGTGGAAATGAAAAGCATGTCCTAAGGGAAAAAGTATTTACATTGTACTCTGAATATGATAATGTGGAATTAGCAACACACTTGCCTTCTACTGGTAGCCTCTCTCTGGAAAACTACTTCGGCCCATAGTAGGGAAAAAATAAAACACAAACCTTAAAATGAATACTTATTTAAAGCAAGGAGGTAAAGGATTTGGGAAAATATTTCAAGGGGCCCCAGGCATGAAAGGGCGCAAGGCCTGGAGGAGAGTGAACACCAGGGGAAATCCCAGGTGTGGGTCCTGCTGTCCTCTGACTTTCTCTTAACACCCCCCTTGTTCCTTCCCTCCCCTTTCCTTCCCATCTGTCTTCTTCTGTCTCCCCAACTACTTCCTAGCTTCCAAGAGCCTCCCCAGTCCTGCCTCAGTTGAACAAAGACAATGTTCCATTAGAATCTGAGTAGTTTATCCAAGAAGGAATCCACCCCAAGCTATTGAGGCTGATACTGACAGTGCTTTAGGTAACATCTGTATTTGAACAGGGAGTCCTTTAGGGCCTTATCAGGAAAGAGTGAAGGAGGGGCTTATTTCACAAGTTCACAAGCCATTCACGTGGCAGGTATCTTCACATGGAGAAAAAAGGATGGGCAAGTTCCAGAATTCTCTAAAGCACTGAAGTGGGACAGCCGTCTCCTCCTTCTCTAGATCAGGCCCTCATCTGAGATGAGGTCGGGTGTTGCTGCTGCATTTGCCTTCCTTGACATTGTCATCTGCTTGTGATGCTTCCTGTCACTTCATGGGAAAAAGACCATGTCTGCCTCAAAAATAAGAGCAAATGCTTACTGAGCACTTACTATGTTCACTCAGTTTTCTAAGCCCTTTATGTTTTTAAACTGATTCAGTTTTTATAACCATCAGAGGTGGGTAATTCTGTGCCCATTTTAAAGATAAGTCATGGAGTCCTTGAATAACTTGCCTAAGGCCACAGGGTAAGTAAAAAGCAAAGTTAGGATTTAAACCCAGCTGTCTGGCCCCTGGGGTCAGACTGTAAACCATGATGTAGACTGTATTCCTAGCAACTACTATAGAGCCTGAGAAACAATCACTATGTCTGCTTTTCTTGTATATCTCTGTGATGATTAATTTTATGGGTCAACTTGGCTAACCATGGTGCCCAGATATTTGGTGAAACATTATTCTGGATGTTCCTGTGAGGGTGTTTTAGATGTGACTTACATTTAAAACAGTGGACTTTGAGTAAAGCAGATTGTTGCCCATAGTGTGTGTGTGTGTGTGTGTGTGTGTGTGTGTGTGTGTGTGTGTGTGTATGTGTGTGTATGGAGGGGTGGGGCTCATTCAATTACATGAAGTCCTGAATAGGTCAAAAGGCTGATCTTCCTCGAGCCAGAGGGAATTCTCCAGCAGACTGCTTTTGGACTTGATCTACCATGTTGACTGATCCTCGTTTTCCAGCAGACTGTCTTCAGACTCAAACTGCAACTCTTTCCTGAGTTTCCATCCTGCTGTCTTCCCCTATCAGATTTTGGACTTACAAAGCTTCCGCAATCACTTAAGCCAATTCCTTATAATACTCTTCTAATACACACACATCCTAGTGTTCTGTTTGTCTTGAGAACCCTGCTTAATATAGCCTCCTTTGCTAACAAGTTCCTCCAGGCTGGGTCCTAGGCCCTCTTTTCTTCTCAGTTTAAGTTTTGCCCATTTTCTGAGCAAATTTCTCCTGCTCTTGGCCTCAGTTGTTATCTATATGCCAATAACTCTTAAATTCACACTCTAGCTCAGACGTATCTAAGGAGCTCCAGACCCATACATCCAACTGTGTACTTGGTGTGTATTCTTGGATATCTGAGGTGCACCTGAATGCAGCATGAACAAAGGTAAATTCATGATCTTACAACCCTGATCCTCTTTTAGGGTTCTCTATCTCTGTGAAATGTGCACGTATCTATCCGAAAGACCAGGAGCCATTCTTAACAGTTCTCTCCCCCTCAGTTCTGTACTTAATCCATCACCGTGTCCTGCCAATGTCGCTTCAGAAATTTTTCATACCTTATAACGTCTCTCCATCTCCACTGCCACCGCCATACCCAACCTATGGGCATTCCTTATCTTGACTCCAATGGTAACTTATCAAGTGGTGTACCTCTGCATTCCAGCCACAATGATCTTTCTAAAAAATAAAGATGATCTTATCGTTCTTTGCCACTACCCGTTTGAAACCATTCAATGACTTTCTCTTGTGCTGGGAAGAAGGCCAAATTCTTAGTGCGGCTACATGGTGGTTCCCAAGGCTCTGCACGGTCTCATCCTGCAGCACTTTCCTCCTTGCTCTCTGTACTCCGTTACTCTTTCTTTTTTCAGTTCCTCAAAAATGCTTCATCACTGGGCCTTTGCACATACTGTTTTTATTTTTTTAAATGTGGAACATTACTCCCAACCTCTCAACTCTCATATCAGGAATCACTTCGAAGGGGAAATTGTATTCCACACACCCTCTCTCAGTCTGGTCAGATTTTTTTGTTATACAATCTCATAGTATTAATCTAAATTAACAGGAACAATAGCAGCTAGGATTTATTGAATGCTTATCAAGTTCAAGTGTGAAGCACAGTGCTAAAAATTTTACAGTCCTTATATTTAAATAATTGTCTAATTAAAACTACAACACAATCTGAGAAGTAGATAATATTATTATTCTCTCTTATAGACGAGGAAGCTGAAAACCTGGGTGGGAAGCTGAGTCCAACCTCAGTAGTGTGATGACTTGCTGGGTATGTGGACTGTGTATTTGGAGTGAGCTGGGGGCAAGTCTGTGATTGATCACAACTGTTAGAGGACTGCCTGGCATATAGAATGTGTTGAATAACCTACTTGTTGATTGAAAGAATGATGAATGTTTGAATGAGTAATGAACTAGGACACATTTTAATATAGGAACTACCTGGGTATCCCTTTCATTCTCTACCCTAAATTGGTCGCCTATGAGATTATTTTCAAAATTCTAGACAGCTTCTTGTAAATGAGAAAATGGCATTCCCAATACTAGAGATGTTTTAGAGACCCCTCCACTCTTCATTTTGATGACCATCTGCTCCATTTCCAAATAAGGCATCTATTTAGTTTAACTTTGCTCACAGCCAAGGGTGATTTTTTCGTTGTTGCTGTTCCAGTCCTTTTGAGGCTTCTGAAATAGAGGGAGTCACACACACACACAGACACACACTTACAAACATGCACACACGGTGGTAGCTATGTCCACACTAGCTGATGTAACAAATAAACCCTAAATTTCCAAGCTTAACATTATAGATGGTTATTTCTTGTTCAACCTAATGAGGCTGTTCCTGTTTGGCCAGAAAGCTTGCCACCTGGTGATCCAGGAGCCCCAGCTCCCTCCATCTCTGAGGGCATCAGGCTTCTCTCATGCAGATGTCAACAGGGGAGAGCAAGCATGGAGCAACCTACCTCCTACAAATCCTGGCCCCAAAAGGGGGCCACTTGTATTCCATTACTAGAAATTCCACTTGTATTCCATTACTAGAAATTCATCATCTGATCACACCCAACTCTTAAGGTAGGCAAGGACATGCTGTCTAGTTTTATGCCCGGGAAGAAATCTGAGTAAGTCACCAGCCATCTCTGCCCTACTTCCCATCCCTATAATACAAAGCAGAGAGATGCTATAAGATTAGTGCCCTGGGGTATGGAAGATGGAGCTTAATTTTAATGGTGGACATCTGGAAAAGCCTGCGAAGGAGGGGATTTTGAGTAGATCTTGAAGGATAGGTAAGTTTTTAATAGAAAGAGATCTTAGGCATAACTAACACTGGTACCAAAAATGATGAGGTCTGAGGCCAGGAGGGAGTAAGGCTGCGAGAAAAAATCTGAGAGTCAAGTAGAAATGATTTCAATAATCTCTTTTTTCTTGGTTTTCCTGAACCCCTCTATAACTAATTAAATAACAAACAGAATTACCCCCTCCATCATGAGTATCTTAGTCCCTAATGTGAAGATATGAAATAATTAGAGGGTGTGCTGTGTAAGAATTTGAATGTCACAGAAAACTTCTATTTTCAAGACGGTGCTAATTATACAGGATGAGGCCGAACAAAGGGAGGATATACAATTAGTGGAGCATAGCTTATTACAACCAGCTCTGTTTAGAGGCTCTTCTGAACCTAGATATGTAATGGATGTAATAAATCAGGAGTCATCTAGTATTTATCTTTTAGAGGACAACTCTGGAGATTACAGAAATGCAGGACTTGGCCATTTTACATTTAACTATGGTGATGGTATAGGTAGACTTTTACACTCTAGACTTTTTCCTCTCTAGCGGTAGAGAGGAAAGAGACGGGTCTTGAGAGGGAGAAGACCTCTGTTCCTTCTTTGTTCTGCCAGTCATTGGCTGGGTGATCATAACCTTTCTGGGCTACTGCCTCCATGGTATGGGGGTAATAATACAAATGAAAGCACTTAGCACTGAGCCTGAACTACATTAAGGACCCCGTTTTTATTCTAGATCCATTTCCCTTCCCTTCTTCAACTTTTTCTTAAGCAGGATTTCATTCACCTCAATAAAAATCCTTAAGACTTTAAACACTGTACAAGAATGACTGTAATATCAGATGGATGTACTTCCTCTAAGTCCACCAAACCTCAGTAAAGGCAGTTATAATATCAGTGGCTCTATCTGAGCAGTGTCAGGGATAAAGAAATACCTAAGTAGTCAAATCCCAGGAGGGTTGACTCAGCTCTTTTTTGCTTCCAAAGAAGATAAACTGCATCTCATGCAATTCGTTTTTCACTAAGGGGTTCTCATTTTGGTCTCAAAAAAAGATCTTCAGTGCAAAAGACAATCTCTCTTACATACACATTAGATGGGCTGTGACGAGTCCTGTGAAAATGTGGGCTTTTCCCTAGATTCTGTTGCTGGAATATTAGAAATTGATATGAAAAGCTGCGGGCTTAAAAATTGCACAATATTACATATTATTCAAATGCCAAATGCTGTGGGCTGCTCATCCCAAGTCTCAGCTCAGCAATGAATGGCCTGTATAAACAAGTGCATCTCAGTATTGACTGAAAGGATAGAGGCCCTCACCTTCTGAGACAGCATTAGGATTGCATTATCATATCAATAACCCACATGCCAAGTTCTTGATAAAAACGGTCATAATCCAGGGGCGAGAGATAAAACATGAGGGTTTGATTTGTGTAAACAAATCAAAGGCACTTAGAGTCAAGCTGCTTAATCTATCTTAAAGCATTGCCAGGAATATAAATACGAGAATAGCCTCAGAGCCAGAACAGGCAAGAGTTGAGAGAGTAGAAGGAACTCTAAAGATTATTCGCTACTTTTTCCTGATTTACTGTAATGCAGCCGTGTTGTGGGTTGGTGGCAGGCGCTCTGTTCTTTGAAGTCACACAAGTTCCAGGTTAAGGGAGCAACCACATCTTGGACCACAACACTTGTCAGATTGCCACAAGGAAGAGCAACAACACTTAGATGCTCCAGCGTGGATGTGACACATGTCATTTCTAGGCACAACTGATGAGCCAGATCAGATCCTATAGCCCACGGAACCCCAGGGAGACCAAGGCAATGCAATCCTATCACGTACCAGGAAAGGGAAGGGAATGGAGCCCTCGACTCTCACACCTCCCATAATCACCCTTTAGGAAGCAAGTTCTAGCTCTCCACTGCCTTAGCGTCCCTTTTGTTTTCCATAGTGCTTACCCCAATTCTTAATTGTATTATTTATTTATTTTCTGTTTTGGTTTTGGTTTCCTCCATTGAACTATAAGATCCCTAAGAGGAAGGACCATGTCAGCAGGCTAATTCCATGAAGCAGCGCTCAAAAATGGTTAATCAACCTAATATAGTCAAATACTGAATCTATTTGTCTTGAATTTGGAGACTCCTTATGGTGATAATGTCACGTCTCTGTCGAGGCCCTTTTTGGCTGGGTGCTGACGCCTCGCCTCTCCATCGCTCCTTATCAGGGGATCCTCTCTCCACACAATGGGGGGGGGGGGCAAGGCGAAGATGAACTGGGCATTCCTTCCAATGCTGTTAGCAATTGGGAAACTCTCAACTAAAGCCTCACGGGAATCTCCAAAGGCGGCGAAAACCAACATATCCAATGCACAGTGCTGTAAACTTTGTAAATATTGAAAAGAAGAGAGGAATCTGGTGAATGGGCATCTTGTTGAATTTGCTTTTGACAAATTACCTTGCAGGGAATTAGCTCAGAGCTACCTCCTTGCCCTGCACTCACAGTTGTGCTTCACTGTCAAACTGAACCTGGTATTTAGAAGGCACTTAACTGTCCACTTCATGGGCCAGGAAACTGTAGTTTAGAGAGATTAAGTTATTGGCCCAAATCACAGAGGTGATGGTGGGAAAGATAAAAGTATGGTTCAACTTACCTCTTGTCAGTGTGGTGCCTCATTTCCCGAGCCACACTCCAGGAAGGCTGCAATCATTTTTATAAACTTAGTGTATTATTTAGAGCAAAAAGTTGGTGTATGAAGGAATATTCTGAGTGTTTGTCTTTGTTTTTTGTCATTTTAAATAAAAACGTTTTAATGATTAATTGTTATTTTAGACACTTTTTATACCTATACCATCATTTCCTACATGACATACTACTATTTTCAAGAAAAATGAGAAATAATTGAAGTACAATTGCCTGTGGGACAAGGTTATTTCAGCAAAGAAAATTCAAGAATCCATTAGCTATGACCTTGGAGAAATGGGTTTTTAAACAGGCATTGTCTCAGGTCACCTAAGGCCTACTTTAGTTCCTTAATATTTCATTTTAAAAGAGGCTATCACTAAAATCAGTCAAAGGTTTCATAGACACTTGTGAATATGAATTTTTAAAAAAAGATACTTTTTTAGCTATCAGTTTTTTCCTCCTGTATCATTCAGGAACAATGCATTTATGGTAAGGTTATTTTATAAATCATAATAGATAAATATTAATAAAAGAAAAATAAATTTTTTTCTCTACTCATGAGTTCTTAGATGTTGATGTCTGATTTTACAGAATTGCTATTATTCTTCCACAGTGATGGTGGGCTACCTAAGTGAGCAGTGCATCCTTCTCCCACCTGTTGGACCAACCTTGCTTGTTCTTCTTCTTACTCCAGGTGCAGGGCACAGAGCATAGTCTCAGCCTGTCTGGTGAGGAGATCTGCAGTGTCTCATGCCAGGAGAAGCTGCTGCTTAGCAAACTACAGGCTCCTAGGTGGATAAGAAGAAAGAACACTTTAGAAACAACGGAAATTAATCAGGCTCTGAGAAATGAAGGCAGAAATGCTGTCATTTAAAAAGAAAACTTTGTATTTAGTCTATAAGCACGATACACAGAATGGCAAGTAGGTAAGCATTGAACAGACATTGATCAAATAAAAAAATAATAAATGGATGAACAAATAAACATCAGAGCTGGTCCTAGGATTGCAAACCTATATTCCTACAAGACTAGGCAGGTAGGGTAAGAGAGGAAGCAGACTGGGTGTGAGACAGCAGGGAGTGGTAGAGCCATGCTCAACTGGTGAGCGCATGTCCCATCTGAAGCGGGCAGCCACAGCTCACGTCTGCCCCACAGACGTGAGCTTCCGATGATGCCATACGGAAAAACAGGCTCAAAAATGCCATGACTTCAGGTTCTCAAGGGAAGACAGAAACACAGATTTTTAGGTGAAACCTTTTGAATTTATATTATAGAATTCAATTAAACAAAACAAAACTTTGTGCAGGTCAAACAGCTAAAGCCAAAGCCCACCCGAGGGTTAGGTTTAGCTCCTGAGTAGCCATGAGATCTAAGATGTAGGGCAACATCTTTAATTTCCAATGATGAAGAAGGATCCAGAGGACTGAAGCCACTGTGCAAAGACACTCAGCTAATTAGTGGCAGAGCTGGGCTTTCTGGGCATGAGCCTCGTCCCTTTCATTTATGACTCGTGACCACTCTAAGACTGGCTGAATCTGATCAGACCTGTCTGCATAACAGACTAGAAGCCAATCAGAAGCTGTTTCCAGTTGATCTGATCCTTGGGTCCCAAGCTGTATTTATATAAACCTTCATAATGAGGGGTATAATTTTCTCTTCTCACTATTCATATTATGGAGGGATTTCTGGGTAAAGCCAAGTGACTAAAATATGACGGTCCCTCAGCATGGCCAGATGTGAAAAGTGGGAGTGAGGGATATGGGCAGAGGCATGAGTGGGTCCCACGGGATTCACCTGCTGGTTCTAGTGTCTGCTAAAAGTCTGCTCTGTTTATATGACAGGTGGTATTGTGTGATAGTTAAGTGCATGGGATGGGTTTAAATACTGACTCAGCTGCTTGCTGTGACGTAAGCTAAGTTCCATGTGCAAAAAACAGTGATAACAACAGTACCTGAATCATAGAATTGTACTGAGGTTTAAATGAATCAGTGCATAGAAAGTGCTTAGAATGGTACTTAAAAGGTAGGCACTCAGTAAGTGTTTGCTACAATTTGTAACAAATGCCAACATTTATTGAATGCCTACTATATGTTAATTTTCTTGCATTTATTATCTATAATCATAGTTAAAACCCACTTTGTTTTATGTTATTACCTTCATTTTAATAATTAGAAAACCATGACCTTGGGAGAGCCAGCTTCTTGTCTAATGTCACTCTGGTATGAGTGGAGCCAAGTGTTTGAACATAGGTCTACTTAGCCTAGCTATTTTCTTAACCCACTTCACTAGTGTCGTCTCAGTGTTCCACTGAAGATACTATTCAGATCTTTAAAGGGAGAGATAATCAACTCTGCTCAAACACCAAATACTTATTAAGTCAAATACGAAAGCAAAGGAGCCTCAAAGCAAACAATCAAAACACTGCAATGCTAGGTAAACTTCTGCCTTATGTAAAAATGTATTGTTCTAGAATAGGAGGGTACCACATGACCATGAATAAGACAAGAGAGCATGTGGTCCATTTTTAGTCTGCATCAACCCTCCTTCTTACCCTTTAAAATACTATGGCTCTTAACAGATTATTTGCTTAATGTTGATAAATCAATTTCCACGGAGGTAGCTTTTAGGAAACACGTATTGAATGTCAACACTGGGAAAATAAGACCTGGAAGGTTTCATTCTAGCATATTTTTTTTTAAAGTCCTTGCTTTTATAGAATTTTCTATACAAAGAAAGAGTAGAATAAGACATAAACGTTTATTAAAGTGTATGAAGCATTAATATGAAGCATCTTATATAAAATATTATTGAGTGAAGAAAAGGAAGGAAGGAAGCAAGGAATAAAGGAAATGAGCAGTTACGGGCTGCTAACGTGAGCCAGATCCTATACCAGGTACTGTTATTTATATACTAGTATTTACCGAACGAAAAATAATCAAAGTAGGGCCAAAATACAAATGAAAAATGTATAGACAGCCAACTCAATTTTTCAGGGGCAGATATTTCAGTTTAAACCTTAAATCTTATTTAGGTATAACTCCTTACCTTTACCACTCATTCTGTTTAATTTTTTTTTTTTTTAATGTGTCTTTTTTTTTTTAAATTTATTTATTTATTTTTATTTTTGACTGTGTTGGGTCTTCGTTTCTGTGCGAGGGCTTTCTCTAGTCGTGGCAAGCGGGGGCCACTCTTCATCGCGGTGCGCGGGCCTCTCACTATCGCGGCCTCTCTTGCTGCGGAGCACAGGCTCCAGACGCGCAGGCTCAGCAGTTGTGGCTCACGGGCCCGGTTGCTCCGCGGCATGTGGGATCTTCCCAGACCAGGGCTCGAACCCGTGTCCCCTGCATCGGCAGGCAGACTCTCAACCACTGCGCCACCAGGGAAGCCCCTGTTTAATTTTTTTAACACAAAATATTTTAAAAGTAATTTTAGCCAAACAAGGGCAGGGAAGGAAGGTGTCTTTTCAATCAAAATCAGTTCTGGGAAAATATAAACTAGGAAACATAGATGCAATTCTTCTCTACTTTCAGATAAACTTAACATTATCCTAAGAATTAATGATAGCTATTCTCAGCAATAATATAGAAAATAGGAACGTACTGTTACCGGACCAGATGAAAAACATAAGCCACTTTCTTTAGTCTGATTTCTAAAGCACAATTCCAGTATTTAAACTAGAGTCATCACAACTTCCCAGAATATAAAATGCATCCACATCCAAATGTTGGTTTTAGAATATGAAGCAATATTTCAAAGTCAAATAGAAATGAATTTGTTCATTATCTACTCTTTTGGATAACTGCCATTATTGCTATTTCTCCTTGGGCAGATAATTGAAAATTGACTATATAAATTGTTGTGTTTTTCTGGGAAAATAGCCTGGATTCAAAATTTGTCACCCACATTTTAATCTAAGTTATAATTTTACCAGGCCCAAAAATTATAGTTGCTCTAGTACATTTTCCTATTACACCTCATAAATATCTTTTCCTCTTTTTAGATTCACGTGGCAAAGAGAAATTTTGCTAGTGCCATTTATTCCGAGGAGTCCATTCATTTCGTATTGCCTCCACACAAGAGTTAGCTATGAAGTACTTTGGTAACAGAATAGGACAAATAAGAATAGGACAAATATTTGGACATGAGATGTAGTTTCTCCAGTTTTGCTACAGCCCTCTTAATGGCAACAAAGGAATTTGCACTGTGAATCTCTAATGTCAGCATCTGGCTACATTTGATCCTGGTTTGTGTATGGTCTGTCTGCAATCAAGGACTTGCATAAAGACCTACAGAGCAAAACAGAAAGCACCATTTATTAGCTTATCAATATACGTTCTGTGATTCATTAGGAAACCAGGTAGAGGTAATAGCTGATCTACTTTGTTGATGAATTTAGAAGAGAGAACAGAGGGTTTTCATTCTCTAAGTTTCTATGATAATGAGCTTAATTTTCCATTTCTCTTGCCATAGGTAGAGTCCCCGGGAAACAGACTTCGAGACCCTGAGACACGCATGCAGGAAGCTGATCGGAGCGTGTTCTCAGGAGCAACATCTGTTTGGGGATGAGAGGAGGAGGGGGAGGGAGAGATTGAACTGTGATGCAGTCACAGCAGAGGCCTGAGCCCAGCTCACAGGGGGGCTCTGGGGTTGGGTGGGCCTGCACGGGGCCACTGTGTGCTGGAGCCGCTCACCTGGGCTTGGGCAGAGCTGGCTTTGCACAGCTCTTCCCAACTGCGTGGTCAGTGGCCTTATGTTGATACTTTGAAATTGGAGGCATGTGTGTGAGCTATTTACAACACAGTTAACTGGCTAGCGCTAGAAATCAGGGCTTCTGTCACTCCCCACTCCCAAGTCCTCAACCTCTGGACAGCTGGTTGACCAGCAAACCGCCACTTAAGAAAGACTGATTTGCACACCTCTGTGCCCAAATCCATGTGATAAGTCCTTAACTGAACATAGTGCTACTCAGAGGGAATGATATACTATACTCCTAGGTCTTGGATGGCTGTCACTTCTCCAGGCTAGGTTTCCTCTGTTTTACACAGAATAGTACTCTAATCCCAGGATTTCTAGCCCTGCTGTGCTGTCAGTGATCTCTATTGTTGCCTTTTTGAAAGAGGCAACCAGCTCCCATGGAAACGAAACCATCCCCATGAGACAGAACGCAGTGATACAACTGCCAAGGTCCAAGTGACAAAGTTATCAAAGGAGTTATCTCTGACAGTGATCAAAGAACATCCTGGGTATAATACTTAGAGTATTATAATCAACTGAAATGATTTTATTTAAAAGTACTGTCATTTTCTTTACTTGTAAATATGGTCAGTCCTAACAGTAGAGCGATAATCACTACAGTATGTCTTTGTTTAATGAAGTCATAAAATATTTCTAGAGCCAATTTAGCATGTACACCATAAGGTGGGAGAAGATTTTAAATATATTAACCAAGCCACACAAAGACTTTGGGTTAAAAATCATTCCAGTTTTCTAAAAACTAAATTCCAAAGAAGATGAACTAAGCCAGTTTCTGTTTGTAAATACCAATATTTTTCGGAAACTCAAGAGAGTTAGTATGAGAGAATTCACCATTAGCTGGGGTGGCAGAAAAATTCAGAGGAAATAGTCTGAACAAAGCTACACATCTATCAAAGTTATTTCTTCTTTTGAGTCCTTTACTCCACAGAGAAAGACCATAAGGGGAGATTCAAAATTTGACAGAGACAGATTATACAGAAACTTTTCTCAGCTTTGCCCCTTACATCCTACATCCACGTTAATTCTTGGCAATCTAGCAACTGCAAAAACACCACTTAGGCATCCAATTCTGGAAAAAAAAACAACAGCCAGCAAGAGGAGTGGAACTTGTCATGATTTTAGTACATGAGGCTAGAATTAGGAAACTCAGTAAGAAAAGTGTGGATGATTCTGCAATTTAATGATTAAAAAGTAATTCAGTATTGACTATCTCTATTCTATCATCTATCACATTTCTGTAACAGGCATCAAAGCAGATAGGAAGGGAGGTTTCCAACAAATGGCCTTTCATGGCCTAAAATCATTGGGCGCAAACTCTGTCTTTCTTATACATCACAACACAGCACAGGGCGTGGCATAAGGTAGGAGCCTAGTCTCTCTCAAACCTCGCTCTTAGGTGAACTGATGAAAGATAGCTTGGGCCACAGTTCGATTCTCCAATCAGCTACTTAATTCCTCTCCTATAATATCTATTATTTCACCCAACAAAACTATGTTGAATGTCTTCAGTATTGTAGTATTCTAGGAGAAGCTGAAAATATAAAGGAACTCATATAATTCTTGAGACAGATAAAATTCAGCCAATAAAGTATAATCATGGAGATATATTTTTTTAACATCTTTATTGGAGTATAATCGCTTTACAATGGTGTGTTAGTTTCTGCTTTATAACAAAGTGAATCAGCTATATATATACATATATCCCCATATCTCCTCCCTCTTGAGTCTCCCTCCCACCCGCCCTATCCTACCCCTCTAGGTGGTCACAAAGCACCGAGCTGATCTCCCTGTGCTATGCGGCTGCTTCCCACTAGCTATCTATTTTACATTTGGTAGTGTATATATGTCCATGCCACTCTCTCACTTCATCCCAGCTTACCCTTCCCCCTCCCCGTGTCCTCAAGTCCATTCTCTACGTCTGTGTCTTTATTCCTGTCCTGCCCCTAGGTTCTTCAGAACCACTTTTTTTTTTAGATTCCATATATATGTGTTAGCATATGGTATTTGTTTTTCTCTTTCTGACTTACTTCACTCTGTATGACAGTCTCTAGCTCCATCCACCTTGCTACAAATAACTCAATTTTGTTTCTTTTTAGGGCTGAGTAATATTCCATTGTATATATGTGCCACGTCTTCTTTATCCATTCATCTGTCGATGGACACTTAGGTTGTTTCTATGCCCTGGTTATTGTAAATAGAGGTGCAATGAACATTGTGGTACATGACTCTTTTTGAATTATGGTTTTCTCAGGGTATATGCCCAGTAGTGGGATTGCTGGGTTGTATGGTAGTTCTATTTTTAGTTTTTTAAGGAACCTCCATACTGTTGTCCATAGTGGCTGTATCAATTTACATTCCCACCAACAGTGCAAGAGGGTTCCCTTTTCTCCACAGCCTCTCCAGCAAGTAATGGAGATACTGAAGCACGGAGGAGAGACCCTGAACTGGAACTGTGTGTGTGTCTGTGTCTTGTATGTGACCAAATGCATTTTTCTCTTAAATGAGGTGTTCAGGATATTAATAATCAAGAGCAACAGCTTCACTTGTTCTGGCTAAAATATATGAATGCAGCTAATGTTTCTGTAAACAAACAGGTGATATTGTGAGGCTAAAGGGATGTAGTATGGAGCCTTAAAAATAATCTGGCCTATTTTTCCTTATTTTAAGCTGGAATACATCTGAGCTAGTCTTTCAACAGTTCAACAATATTTTCATTTTGCTCTTATATACAATTCACATACTTGGTCCTGGGGATTTAAAGAACAATGAAGAAAATTCAAGTGGCTTTTCAAATATCTGATATGTTATGACCCTTTTAAAAGTTTAATATAATTGCATGACACTTTTCAAGAATACAAATGTTCTAATTTATGTCTATTTATGAAATTTTACCCTGTATAAATGAGTTGTTTTGCTAATGATTTTGGTAGAAAATGAATTTATCTTTATAATAAGCAAAAACAGAACAATGGAATAGATCCTTGTTTGTGTTTGGCTGTCAAACTTTTTAGCTACAGCTTTAGGTCTCTGCCTTTATGGATGGCAGAAGCTGGTTCTGAAAATTAAGACCATTCCAGGGCATATGTGCAAAGGAATTCTGCGAAGTTTGCATATTGACTGAGTCAACTGTTGCCTTAGCTGGACATTTCGGGTCATGCACAGCATATCTTGCAAACGCTGTTATGGTAAATCATTCCATATAAGCTCATGGAATTTGAACATGTCTTCTGATTTTGACATAGATTGTCTATAGCCCGTTAGCAACAATGAGACTTGAATGTGACCCATCTGTGGGCAATTGCTTTGTTGTTTTTGTTTTTTTTTTTTCTTTTCTTTTTCTACAGGCATTTTATTCTAGATCAGTATTTTTAGAAATGAGTATGGCACCTGCCTCTAGAGACAGTGGGTGAGAGAACAGGTCAGCAACTGCACAAATATATCACCACCATTAAAAAACAGCAAAACAAAACCAACAGCTTAAAGTGTGTATGCCCTTATAGACGGCTGAAGGAGCCTTAATTCAAAGGGGAGCATCTTGACCTGACATGTGCCTGGAGAATGACCCTCCTCCTCACTTAAGTGGCTCTCCTTCCTACCCAGGCACATCTGGTGCAGATGCTCACAGCCATACGGACCAGAGAGAGGCATGACAGAGATGCCGCTGCAGCGTCTGTAGAGGGTGGGAGGTTGGGAGGTGGGCACTCACAGAGAAGCCCCCTTGGCCCTAAATGGATCATGCTGAACGGGGATTTCTATATTCCAAGATCCATACGACTTGTTGAAGTGGGCTGGCAAGCAATAGGCCCAGTATGGGAACAGTGCGTCTCTTCCTCTGAAGTACAAAGTTTCGCCCTAGGTTTTCACTCTAGGTTTTAACTGATGGATACTTAGATGTGAAAAGAAAATGCACATCTGTTACTTCCAAATTGGGCACACTTTCCTCAACAGACCTTCCGAAAGAATGGGGAGTTAAACCTGACACTGTGAAAGTGTTTTCCACGCCTTGGCTAAGTGGTGAAAGAAATCAGTTTAGAAGTGTCTTGAGTAAACAGGGAATCAGTGAGAACTCATGTTAAAAAAAAAAAAAACCCACAAGTCCTTTCATTTGGAAAACAAAGATAGGGGAAGCCTGTAGACTAATGATCTCATAGAAGGACTAAATCTGAACGTCAGACACTCAAGAAATAATTTTCTTTTGGTAATTTTTAAAAAATTAAAAAAAAATTTTTTTTGGCCACACTATGCAGCACGTGGGATCTTAGTTCCCCGACCGGGGATCGAACCCGTGCCCCCTGCACTGGCAGCGCGGAGTCTTAACCACTGGCCAGGGAAGTCCCATGGCTTTTTAATTGAGCAGGACTCTATGGGGCCTTCCTGGGAAAGACCCCTCCTCTATAACCTCTGCTTTAGCTCCTCTCTGAAGTCCTTGGATAACAGTATCTGGTGCACATTTCCTGAATTGTTTTACAGATGCTAAAACTCCCACCAAGTGGAAGAAATTACTTGATGACTATGAGCATGTAGCCCCCAGACCTGGTGGCTACTTGTGCCTTGATAATGTTAACCCCTGTGACACTGTCCTGTTACCTCACCATCAACCAATTAGAATTGTGCATGAGCTGATCACATATCCTGGGACACCCCTCCCTCACCCGGCCTTTATAACGCTTTGCCTTTTTTTTTGTTTGTTTTCTTGTTTTTTAGATTCCACATATAAGCGATACCGTATGATATTTGTCTTTCTCTGTCTGGCTTACTTCACTTAGTATGATAATCTCTAGGTCCATCCATATTGCTGCAAATGGCATTATTGCATTTTTTATGGTTGAGTAATATTCCATACATACCACATCTTCTTTATCCATTCATCTGTCGATGGACATTTAGGTTGGTTCCATGTCTTGGCTATCGTAAGTAGTGCTGCTATGAACATAGGGGTGTATGTATCTTTTTGAATTATGGTTTTCTCTGGATATATGCCCAGGATTGGGTTTGCAGGATCATACGGTAGCTCTATTTTTAGTTTTTTAATGAACCTCCATACTGTTCTCCATGGTAGCTGTGCCAATTTACATTCCTACCAACAGTATAGGAGGGTTCCTTTTTCTCCACACCCTCTCCAGCATTTATTATTTGTAGAATTTTTTGATGATGGCCATTCTGACCAGTGTGAGGTGATACCTCATTGTAGTTTTGGCTAAGTGAAGTAAGCCAGACAGAGAGAGACAAATATCATATGATATTGCTTATATGTGGAATCTAAAAAAATGATACAAATGAACTTATATATGAAACAGAAATAGACCCACAGACATAGAAAACAAATTTATGGCTACCAAAGGGGAAAAGGGGGGAAGGATAAATTAGTTTTGAATGAACATGTACACACTACTACACGTAAAACAGGTAACCAACAAGGACCTACTGTATAGCACAGGGAACTATACTCAATATTTTGTAATAACCTATAAGGGAAAAGAATCTGAAAAAGAATATATATGTATATATGTAACTGAATCACTTTGCTGGACACCTGAAACTAACACAACCTTGTAAATCAACTATACTTCAGTAAGAAAAAAATGCTTTGCTGAAACTAATAGGAGAGCTCGGGGTTTTTGAGCACTAGCTGTCCCAGACTCCTTGCACGGCACCCTACAGTAAACGCTGCAGTTTCCTTCACCACAACCTTGTGTCAGTAGATTGGCTTTACTGTGTGCGGGTGAATGGGCCCAAGTTTGGTTTGGAAACAGCTTACAGTTTTTTACTACAATTATGCTACATGAATACAACTTTACACCTTTACTCTAGTACTTTGATTAATGCTACTATTTTTCAAGTTTTGAGATCTAGACTCCCCTGCTCACTAAGGGTCATGGAAGCCACTTACGCCTCACTCCTTTGACAACAATATCACCTGGGCTGCTTGGTGGCCATTCTTTGTTGCCTTGAACTTCTCTGATGTTTAGGTAGCCCTCTCTGGCACTGAGAATAGGATGAGTGAGCTACATTTTCATGTTTTCTTCTTGTGTTCTTATTTTTGCCCGATTTCTTCCCAGGAGGAAGCCGTACATTTTAACCAGATAGATATGAGGAAAAGAAACTATTTTTCTCGCCAGATAAGTATCGATGACCTTGGGCAATATATGCAGAGTTTTCTGGAATTCTATTAAAAATTATCTGATAAATTGCCTTTGGGTTTCCGTGTTGTTTTCTTTGTACGGGGCGAGAAGTGGGACCTATTAGGCTTAGCAAGCTTAGCTGGATGTTACTTAAACTTTAGGCAGTAAACAAAGATGTGCTCTGTAGTGCACAGATGGCTGGAATGATCAATTTTAGAGTTGAAAGTTACATTAAGAATTACCCTGGGCTTCCCTGGTGGCGCAGTGGTTGAGAATCTGCCTGCTAATGCAGGGGACACGGGTTCGAGCCCTGGTCTGGGAAGATCCCACATGCCACGGAGCGGCTGGGCCCGTGAGCCACAACTACTGAGCCTGCGCGACTGGAGCCTGTGCCCCGCAACGGGAGGGGCCGCGATAGTGAAAGGCCCGCGCACCGCGATGAAGAGCGGTCCCCGCACCGCGATGAAGAGTGGCCCCCACTTGCCGCAACTAGAGAAAGCCCCCGCACGAACCGAAGACCCAGCACAGCCAAAAAAAAATAAAATAAATAAATAAATAAAAATAAAAAAGTAGCTATAAAAAAAAAAAAAAAAGAATTACCTGGTTCTGTCTATATTCATTAAACTTGGAGCAACAGTAGCCCCAAAGATGTGGTACCTTAAGCAGTCCATCTGTTCTATTAAAATCTTCTTGGTCAGACTTCCCTGGTGGCGTAGTGGTTAAGAATCCGCCTGCCAATGCAGGGGACATGGGTTCGAGCCCTGGTCCAGGGAGGATCCCACATGCCACGGAGCAACTAAGCCCGTGCGCCACAACTACCGAGCCTGCGCTCTAGAGCCCGTGTGCCACAACTACTGAAGCTTGCGTGCCTGGAGCCCATGCTCCGCAACAAGAGAAGCCACCGCAATGAGAAGCCCGTGCACCACAACCAAGAATACAGAGTGAAGTAAGTCAGAAAGAGAAAAACAAATACAGTATGCTAACACATATATATGGAAACTAAGGAAAAAAAAAAAAAAGGTCATGAAGAACCTAGTGGCAAGACGGGAATAAAGACACAGACCTACTAGAGAATGGACTTGAGGATATGGGGAGGGGGAGAGGTGAGATATGACAGGGTGAGAGAGTGGCATGGACATATATACACTACCAAATGTAAAACAGATAGCTAGTGGGAAGCAGCTGCATAGCACAGGGAGATCAGCTCGGTGCTTTGTGACCACCTAGAGGGGTGGGATAGGGAGGGTGGGAGGGAGGGAGATGCAAGAGGGAAGAGATATGGGAACATATGTATATGTATAACTGATCCACTTTGTTATAAAGCAGAAACTAACACACCATTGTAAAGCAATTATACTTCAATAAAGGTGTTTAAAAAAAAAAAAAAAAAAGAATAGCCCCTGCTCGCCGCAACTAGAGAAAGCCCTCGCGCAGCAACAAAGACCCAATGCAGCCAAAAATAAATAAATAAATATATAAATAAATTAAAAAAAAAAAAAAAACCTTCTTGGTCCAGCTTCTAAAAACCAATCAGTCCACTTTTCTCTCTGAGGGAAAATAAGACATTTTGAGAAAAGTCACAAATCAGGGCCACTGTGTGTATACTCTTTGTAATACATTTTCCCCTGGAAAAAAAAGGTAATAAATACAAAAGGACCTGAGAAATACGCCTCCATTAGAGTAAAATACAACTCTTTCACTGGGCTAAATGCACACCTGTAACTGCTTAGTCCTCCATGGAACTCTGATACATGTGATGCAGTGAGAGTGGAAATGGGTCACGCAGAGTGTACTTTATTTAAAAAAAAAATGTATTCCTTGGGGGAGTTTTAGATAAATGACTGAATGTCATTTCATTTCTGAGGTCTTTGCTCAGGAAGCTAAGTATGCAGAGCGAATCCATCTGCACAAAGTCAAAGAGATGGGCGAGCTGCTGCAAGATGTTACCCCTGCACGAGGCCCTGCCAAAGCCGCAGGCACCAGCTCGTTTCCTCCTCATCGTTACCTGGAAGACTGCAGATACCTAGAATCACGCAGAATCTAACAACGTATCTTCCCAAATCAGTAGAGCTAAGCACACTGTGAAATTTCTAGGATGAGAGAAGACACCACATATGCCCACACTATACCCCCTCCACGGCAACGGTTTTTATTTTTTGTAAAGCAATTATCAACTTATGTATAAATGATTACAGTATCTGAGATCCAAGATCTTTGGAAAAATCGGATGTTGCAATCAAAACATAATTGAGCTACTTCAGAACAGAAAGCCTATTTGCTCCTTAAAACAAATAAATAGCTAAAAATTAAACAATGACCCATTTAGAACAGAACTGCTTCACTGCAATTTTTTAAGAATACATTTTTTTTTTTAATTTTTAAAAAAATTTTATTATTTTTTTTGGCCACACCTTGTGGCATGTGGGATCTTAGTTCCCCGACCAGGGATCGAACTTGCACCCCCTGCAGTGGAAGCACGGAGTCTTAACCACTGGACCACCAGGGAAGGCCTAAGAATACATTTTAAGTGAACTTCCCTGCTTGATGAAAAGTTTCTATAGTTTAATACTGATATTTCCCAGCCTGGGATGTGTGTGTATCTCTGCATGTGTGTGTTTGCGGGTGTGTTGGGGGTGGTGGGTGGATGTGGTCAGCAGTGATGAGTTAATTTCCTCAAGTGATCTGATCTGAAAACCCATCTGCAATCATCTGCAGCCTAAATAAATAATGTCTTGTACATATAGGCACTATTATTTTTTCAAACGTATGTAAATGCTCTCGTAAGAAAAATGCTTATTCATTTTAAAGCGTTGTCGACTTCATTGCAGATTTTTGTTATTACTGTTTTTTAATTCCATGGAATAAAAAACATAGCAATTACCTATGGGCAACTGTAACATTTTAAATGTTAAGAAGGAGTTCTCCTTCTGGAGTAGATGAGCTGAGATAATGTCTTTCAAAAGCTACTGGTATAGGGACTTACTAGAGATATACAAATAATGGTGATATGATAGATATAATGGATTTTCAATTATGAATGAGTCACATTGTAAGAATCACTAAGCCATTTGGTTATATTTAGTCTAGATGTTTGGGCCTAGCCCTGAAATAAAACACTTAGAAAACAATGAACAGCTGTTGCCTCTGGGGATAGGAGTGGACTCATGTGAACAGCCAGTGCAGAGGCCCTTCTTTTTATTCTCTTTACAACTATATTGTTTGCATTGTTTATAACAACCATGAATTCAAACCTTGCTTTTATATTTTAAAAGTAAAAGATATAACTGAATCACTTTGCTGTATAGCAGAAGTTAACACAGCATTGTAAGTAAACTATATTTCAGTAAAAAAGATAATACATTAAAAAAACCAAAAATAATTAAAAGAAAAGCAACCACACAAAATGAGATCCACAGTCTCTCTGGAGCCCAGTGAGGCGCTGGCTCCCTCTTCTGCGTATTTATTCTCTTCTACTAGGCTTGGATTAGGAGCCTGAGAATCGCTTCTCATTCTTTATAACTTTGGAGGCTGCTCCCAACTTGACAATCATTTTCACCACATGCTGGGACCTGGGCTGCACACTTCCCATGAAGTCTGAGCTCCAAGGGAGGACTGCAGAGCAAGCTCCGTATCACCACGTCCACGTGTTTGGGGTCTACAGGACTGCGGTATATTCCCATCCAACTGTGTTTTGTTGTGCAGATGCCTATGGCTGCAGAGAGAAAGAATGATTCTCACCTCCTGCCACCAAACATGTGTCGGCACACCCCAGGGAGCATGTGTGAAATCCTACTCTGTCTTACACCAGGAGGAGATTATAGCTGGCTGATCCATGGTGGTTTCTTCCCACGATAACTCTATGAGAGCTGACATTCAGTGTTAGGGATGTATACAAATCATGTGATATTTAATGTGTTTAGATTCAAAAAGCTGCAGCAAATTCCATGCAACACTTGCTAATATGGTAAATTAATCTAAAATACTTTAAATTCTGTCCAAAAAAAAATGCTGCCATGTTAAATTACCCCAACTTAAGTAATGTCATGTTGTATTATGGCATGACATTCAGGTAGCTCATTGTAGCAAATAAAAACATTTATATCCTGTGGCGAGATTTCATGGAAAGCAGATGCACTGTATTTTTTTTTTTCTAAGGAATTTAGTCCAATTTTAGTAATGCATATGTGAGGTGGATAAAACACTACAAATAAAAGATTCTGGTTTTTATTTTATGCATAAACTAGACCTTGTTATTTTAAGTATAGTACAAGGGAAATGAATTATTTAAATCTAAGGTTCACATTTTCATTTCTGTCTATCTACATAGATTTTCCTTATTCATTCAAAGGAAGGACAAATAAGATGGGGTAATTTTCCTGATTGATGGTTTTTTTGATTTAGGACCAATATACACTAACTGGCTTTGTTTTCACTATGGTGTAAATGTATATATATACACACACTATATACTATACATGAGAAATATATATATATATACACACACAGTTTTTATTACTTTACTCTTTCAATTCTCTCTCCACACACATACACACAAACACACTCTCACACACACACACACTTATATATTCAGACCAGAATATGACTATATAATCTAGCCAAGCTTGTGTGGACAAAGAATGTCACCTGCCATTTCAGTGAACTAAGAATGTTGAGGCCATCAAGGCTTCAGCCACTGCAGCCACCCCTGATGGTGCACCCTGAGGGGAACTCAGGATGGAGATAAACAGGATATTGGCCCTAGATAGTTAAGGTGCATATCCAAGGAATGATTTCATTAAGCCCAGACTCTTACATATTCCCATGCATACAATAGCACTAAATTCATTAACGGGAGGTGTCTGGTTTTTTTATAGTTAGCAGTAATCTTTTTTTTTTTTTTAACATCTTTATTGGAGCATAATTGCTTTACAATGGCGTGTTAAGCAGTAATCTTTTGATGTTCCGACTACCTGTTTTTTCCTGTAAAAAACTCCTATATATCTTGGTTCCTCCCTAAACTCTTCAGAACAGTCGAACTATCTGAGAGGTGTAATCCCAGGACTCTCCCTTATAGTCCTCTGTAAGGTCCTCGAATAAAACATAATTCTCAACTTTTAGGTTGTGCATTTTTTTTTCAGTCTACACATACACTGTCAAGCAGCCAGTGCATCAACTCATTATTCATATGGTTGATTGGCTATTTCACCTTTTTTCACCTTTCACCTTGATGGATTTTTGTCACATAGAAACAACCCTCAATGAATACATTCAGTGAGTGGCTCTTTTGAAATAGTTTTTCATGTGTGGTTTCTAAATTCAGGTCCAGAGAATGCCTCCTTTCTACAAATGCTTTCTCTAGACTACACCTCTCAAAGCTAAGTGAGCTTAGGGCATAAAAGCTGTGCATGTAAGCTCTTCATGATCTAGGAGAACTGATGAAGGTCAGGTCTCCTTTACAGAACTGCCTATCCCCAGGCACAAAAACAAGGATCAACAGAATCCTTCCTTTTGGTACCTCAATAGAAACTTCTCTTTTATAAGAGTGAAAAAATAAGCTTAAATAGAGTTATTTAACTCTATTTAACTCTTGAGGCCAAGTTATTTCCCGAAGAATTTTCAATACTAAGGAATAATTCCGAAGTCTCAAAGATCTACGGTTAGGTAGGGAAGCTGAGTTGCCGATAATATTTTTAGTGTATTTACTACTTGCATTTTAGTTTGGAACTTGTATTTACATATTTTTATGTTTTGTTTTGATTTTGCTCTGTTGAGGAGGAGGATTTATTGATATCAGGAGGGTTGTGAATAGGGTGCGGTGATAGTCGTCGGGCAGGAAGGTACAGGTGGCAGTTTTCCCTTCCTAAACATCTGATTTAATGGTAAGAAAGACTCCAGAGGTTGTTTGATCATGGGAATAATTAATCTTGAGGTTCCAAATTTTAAAAGGCTTCACACAAGGATGCTTAGCACTGACTATCCTGGGAGCTGCTTATATGTCCCATGTTTTTCCTTCTGGGCTTCCTGTCTCAATGATTTTATGTCCGTGAAATAAAATAACGGGAAAAAATTCAGCAGGATGGAAATAGAGTTAATACTGAAATGCTATCATTTCCTCAGCATGAACTTCTTATATTCATTCAACAAATGTCTGATGAGTAAAGATTTGTATCGGGCCCTATTCTAGGCACTTGGAAACACATTAGTGCACAAAACAGAAAAAAACCCCTGCTCTGGTGAAGCTTATGTTCTAGGGGAAGAAACTATATGCATGCACACCTTGTGTATATACATAATGCATTAATAGAACTTTCATTGAAGGCAGACAGAAATTATATTAAAACTAAGAGTCTCTGTCTGTGGGTCATGTACACGTTTTAGATTTCATAAAGTAATTAAATTGCCCATTAACATTTGCTTAAACTTTCCCCCTCAATTCTTAATGAGATTACAATTTCTATACAGTTTGACAAGAGCAGGAACAGGCACAAGGAATAAAGCTATGAAGAGTCATTTAGAGTGTTCTAGAAAGTATGACTTCTCAAAACTTAAAATCAGGTTTAATGATCTGGATGGAAACAATTGTTCGAACTCTCTCTTTACATTTGCTGGACAATCACTTTTAGCAAAAGTTAGTAAATTTAAAAAAATCTTCCCAACATATTATGGTAATTTTTCTTGGTTTCTGAAAATGATGGTCTCTTTTTGAGAGTTTTGATACATTTCATCAACACTGAGACAAATGCTTGGACGTTTCATTCACAGAGAAAATTATTACAGAATCAAGAGGCTGCATCAAGTGCCATATTAAGGAAATGATATCTATGGCAACGTAAATTGGAGTGCATTCATTGAAATCATAGAATTGGAAAACCCCTTGCAATATTTCTTCACACAAGAGTGCCTCTAAATAGATGAAAACTCATTTGGCATTCAAAATATTTGTTGAAGCCCTACCATGGATCAGATATTGTAATATACACTGGGAAAGGCTAAGTCATGGGTCACATTCTCGAGAAGCCAATAGCAAATAGGGGAGTCAGAAATATATACTGTATAACTATAAATCAGTGCTATAATGATGGCATATTTAAGGTGATGTAAAAAAATTGCCAAGACTGTCCTCTATTCCATGGCCTCTCAAAAATGTTCCTGCAATCTCCCTTATCAAGCTTGCTCACTAGAAAAAAAGCTTTAATTTTACTAATTTCTGTTCAATGTCTGGCACAATCCATCAGGTTCATTTCTGTTTTACCTTGTTCTCAGAGAAAAAGATAAAATATCTGTTTACAATTTCTTTATAAAACCCTTCCTATGTTTTAAAATCAGAAAATTATTGCAACACACAAAAAATATTTTAACTGTTGAATTTACTTAAATACCATCTCTTTCCAACAAAGATTTCAGGGGAAGAAAGCAGAAGATATAATCATAAGGCAAATAAAAAAGAAATAGAAAATAGACCCAAGTTATAAGCAGTCAGATAAGTTAACCATAAGAGTTATTGTTACTAATAGCTGGAGGCTTTTTTAGATTTGAATTTGAGTTTCCTGGCAGCCAGTGCAAAGATGAGAAATGTGACAAGTTAGTTACATAATTAGAAATATAATGACAAGTATAAATATGCCAGTTTTTCAGGGGAGATCAAGTTATTTTGACATTAAACTCTAGAACGGCTTCTACATGGAGACAGAAGATTAAATTATATAATGGCCACTATCCACATGTTGAAGCATATTTCACACAACCAGTCCAATAAAATCCAAGGACAAATATTAAAGCAAATTTAGTGAAGGCAGTTCCAGAAGGAAGCAGATCATTACGATATAAACACATGGCTCAGGATATGGATACATGGATAAATCAATTGCCCTCCATTTTCCCTCAAAGCACTCCTTCATCTGGCATTAGAAGTATCTGCATTGCTGACACGTCAAGGTTAATTCTTTGGAAAAAACCTTGGAGAGCTGGCTTTCTATAATTCTGCTTGATGGTGGATGGATGGTCTATAAGCTCTGAAATGTAAATCAACCAGTGGTAGGACTGCTAGTTTACTGTGAAAAGATGAGAAAACAAACCAGCCTGGATCCTTGCTTGTACAGGATGTGGAAGACATTCCATCTTAACACAGAAATGAGCTAACATAATCAGGATTCTCCAGAGACACATGATTGGACTGATTCTAAGACTTTAATAAATATCCCAAATATTAACATAGAACTGAGAAAAACTGGTTTTATGGGGGAATGACTTTTAAGACTGGTATAACAAATTATTTTAGTTAATTCAGGCAAATAAATGGGCAATCGGGCCAAAAAAATCAATGATGACTGTAAGCAGGACGAAAAGAAAGCAACCCACATGCAAAATAGAGTTCTTCAGAGGCTTTTTTTCCCCCTCTAATTAAAATTTTCAAAAGGGAGCACTGGTTTCACAGGGTCCCAGAATATTCTTCCCCTTAGATTTCTGTTCTAGAGAAATAATATCGAATTGTTTCTTCCTTTCCTTATAATTGTGAATCTCTTTTAATAATCTTTTAATCCTCTTAACCATATATCTGCTACATAGGTTCTTGGGAAAATGCAAATTATAGCTTCCCAGTAGAATTTTTTTTTTTTTTTTTAGCCTCTTTCTTTTTTTTTTTTTAAACTAAATATTTCAGCTTTTTTTTTTTTTTTTAAACTTTGGGTTTATTTACTTATTTATTTATGGCTGTGTTGGGTCTTTGTTTCTGTGCGAGGGCTTTCTCTAGTTGCGGCAAGTGGGGGCCACTCTTCATCGCGGTGCACGGGCCTTTCACTATCGTGGCCTCTCTTGTTGTGGAGCACAGGCTCCAGACGTGCAGGCTCAGTAGTCGTGGCTCACGGGCCCAGCCGCTCCGCGGCATGTGGGATCTTCCCAGACCAGGGCTCGAACCCGCGTCCCCTGCATTGGCAGGCAGATTCTCAACCACTGCGCCACCAGGGAAGCCCCTCCCAGTAGAATTTTAATCCAAATACTCAGAAAAGCAAAGGAAAGCTGAGTTTGGTGGTGGAAACCTGGCTGTGCGATCACAATGCTCACCAAGACTGCCTCTTAACCAAGTTACCTCTCCCACTTCCCCCACTTATTTGTTCTTGTTCAGAACCCATTATTTGCAATCAGAAAGCAAGCAAGTACTGGAGGCTCTGAAGTCTATTTTCCACCAATCCATATACAATTTCAAAGGTAGAAAAGGAAAGCCATTTCTTCTTTATCTTGATATTGGTAACTGGAGCTCTGTGAGACTATTTACCTTCCATCTTCCATGGAGGCCATGAGATGAAAGCAAGGTGAGAAACAGCACAGTCTTTGATCACTTTGACTTTGTGGAACTGGGCAGCCGGATGAAAGTCAACAGTTTATCACATCCGTGCGTTCCATCTTACACTTTTTAAAAGAGGTAAATGAAAAGGATTTGTTCAACAAATAGCATGTTAGAAAAACAGTGACAATGAAATTGACCTTCCTGTTACATCAAAGGGGCCTTACTGGCGCCTTATGGATAAATTTCAAGGTTGAGGAAAATAACTGCTACACAACAAAGCTTTTGGTTTTTGTTCATTTTTTCTTTTCTGTTGGCTTATTTAGAGAAGGCTCAAAATTTTAAACTGCCAGTTAAATTGGGTGCCTGCTAAATGAGGGAGTTTGCAACATACAGTTTGTTTATTAAATGCTCTGGTTAATGTTATACAGAGTATAACAAAGGAGCTGGTACTCCTACCAGGTTTTTTAATGCAAAGGTGAATCGACAGAAAAAAAAAAGTTTTCTTTTACTTTATTGACTAAGGCAATGTATTCTAGTGTGTATTTCTTTATTAAAAACATCAAATTTAACCAGACTTATCTGAGTAAGACATACAGTCATTAGGCTCACTGTAAGGTTTTAGTTTATTCAGTGATAATACAGCTGAAAAAATAATTGAGTTGGACGAGTGTTAAACACAGGAGAACAAATTTCTGCTTCAAGAAACATTAGCAATATTTCTCAGCAGCTAGAGACAGACCTCCAGAATATGAGGAGGACTCAGAGACGAGCACTTGAAGTAGCAAAAATTGCATAATACGCCCACTGAGGCTCCGTCTTCCTACTGAAATATCTGGTGGTGGAAACTCCCAAATTCCTCTTTTTGGGGGAAATCTCGTTTGAAAAATGAGCCAGTTTTGAAGTAAAAAGTGAATCAGCTGAGAGGTAGAGTCTCGGGCTGATTTCTTCAACTTTTCCCCCATGGGATGAGAGTGAAGGAGCTGTGCTTAAAAGAGGAAAGTAGTTCAAGGAATTTAGAGAGAGAGACAGTCTGTATCCTATAACATCCTAACATTTGAAAAAAGACGAATGAATATCCATCATTCAGATGTTTGTTAACTAGATGCCATGCAGGTCAAACATCAGGTTGGGAACTGCATTCTTCATTTCTAAAAATAAAAAATGACGGATGATGCCTGCTTTATCCTTTGAGTCTCCAAAACATCAATCATTTGGGTTATTTATACTGGGGAAAGGTTAGTTCCTACCTGGTCCCCATTCTTTTAGGACTCTTCCTTAGTAACAGGATTTTGCTCCCATCTGTACCCTTCCTATACTCCAGGAAAGGCAGACTCCAGCTCCAAATGAGTCACTGAGCTAAGCCACTCCATGGTGGCCTCATTTCCTCTGTCAGTGATTGGGTTATGTGGGCACATTTGATTCAATTCAGTGAGACCTGAAAGGAGATTTGCTGAAGGCTTCTGGGAATGGTTTCCTTCCCTCTGAGAAAAAGGCATACATCCTCCCTTTTATGCTGCCACACGTTGATGTGTCTACACTGTGAGCAAGGAGAGTGGAAAGATGGAAGGAATGGGAATCTGGGTTCCAAAGGACGTGGTTGAATTAACCAATCCTGGGCTTACCTGACTTCCACATGCTTGTGGTTAACAGAGATAAATTCCCTGAAGGCACCTTAACTGATCAATTTCTAGTCCCCTCAACTACAGCTTCCATTTCTTTTTCCTCTTCATCCTCCAACCCTATTTATCTATCCTTCTATCTATCTATCTATCTATCTCTTTCTACCTACCTACCCACCTACCTACCTATCTACCTACTATTATCTATCTATCTACCTACCTACTTACCTATCATCTATCTATAATTCTGTCCTCCTTTCTTGGTTTTGTTCCTGAAAGTCTTTCTTTTGGGCTCTTACAATAATTGCTAATTGATCTCCCTGTCTGTAGCACTGGTCTCTGGATACTTCCAGCAGACTGCAACCATCCTGCCTTTTCTAGAAGGGAAACTGAATCACATTATTCTTTCACTTAAATTCTTTAACAGTGTCTTACTATTGGGAATGGTGAATATGAGTCCAAAATATTTTCATGTTTACAAGGTATTCTATAATCTGGTTCTTGCCAAGCTTTCTATCCTGAAATACTCTTTATTAGGTATTGTTTAACTGGCTCCTATTCATCCTTCAAGACGTAGCTAAAAAGCAAGAAGTCCCCTCTGCGGTATTGCTGACCCATTCTGCTCATTGATCACTGTCTCTTTGTGCCACCTCAGTATCTTGCAGGTAACTTTATCAATACTTGTCTCACAATATTCTTTGTATTTGTATACAAATCTCTTGTATTTGTTTGTAAGTCTGCCTTCTTCAACAAACAACAAACTCCTTGAAGCCAGGGGCCATGCCTTATTTACTTCTGAATCTTTAGTGCTCAATCTAGTGATTTGCTCATACTAGGTATTTAATAAATATATTGTGATTGATTTTAGAGGGAGGTCTACAGTGCAAAGGTGGGACATTTTAACTCAAGAGCGCTTAACTTTCAGTGTGAGAAATGTATATAACATCTCTTCTACCTTTACCTTGAGCTAATAATGCCTATGTCGTGATATGGGGGAGATCAATGTCTTAATAACCAGGATCCCATCAAAGAGATTAAATTATTATTTTTTGATTTGCATTTGTTTTGGAAAATCATTCAGAAGCTATTGATAAATGCCCTCTCAGAAGTCATAAGTTGCATTAAATAACGATCAAAGTATGAATTGTTCAACAGATCAATCCATAAAGAAGTAGTTACCGCATGTACAAGATCCAATGATCCAAAGGTCAAAACAATGTAATTTTCATCCCCATTTACAAGGAGAAAATACAATTTTGGCTAAGGGTGTATCATAATGTTCACAGAAACATGGCAGCCTTGATCCACGCTTACTTTATGTGGAGATAATTTATGGCCTTCTTCACAAAATGCATGAAATGGATTCATTATATGACCCTCTGGGCACTTGTGCTCTATATTAGAGGCCTGATTAAATGATCATATTGACAGCAAAGTCAAGTGAGGAAATAAAATTCTATAGCAAAAATTCCTCATTATCATCCTTCAGAGACTACCCAAGTAGACCCTGTTCAAGCAGAAGACAGTATATTGAAGCAAGATTTTGGATTTACAAGACTGCTCTGAATTTGGGATCTCCCTAATTTTGACTTGGAAAAGCCTACTGGTTAAAGCATGGTCCCCAGAGTAAGGCTGCCCAGATAGAAATCCTATTACTCACTAGCTGTGTGTCCTTGGTTGAGTTCCTTACCCTCTCTGTGCTTTCGTTTCCCCAAGTGTAAGTGGGGGTGACAATAATGCCTATCTATAGGGCTGTCATGAGGATTTAAATGTGTTAATGTTTGTAAAACACTTAGAACACTGCCTGGCACATAGGAAGTGCTATGCAAGTGTTTGGTGGGTAAACAGTAATTTGTATTCATCTCCTGACACAGTTCCAGCAAATAAAAATCTAAAGTGGAGAGCTTTGCATTTATGCCACATCTACATGGAAGGGCAACTAGAAGAAAATAATGTAATAATGTAGCCAGGAAAAAAGGGAGGCACTTTGCTCTAGAACTTACTTAGGTCAATACAAATGGTAATCTCAAAGCTTTGGCTAGGCATTTTTGTAATGGGAACAGCCATTAAAAGGTAGAAAAATTGCTATTTTAAACAACTCCTGATAGAATAGGGACTTGCACAATTTGACAGGAAAAGGAGGAACAGAGGGTTGATGGAAGGAGCCAACCAGGCTTTGCACAAGGAGGTGGATACGGACCCCATTCTGGGGAAGAGGTGAGAGAGATGGAGTCTTTCCACTGGAGAAATGCTTTTCTTCCTCTGCATCAGTTTTAAATCCTTGCCTCTGAATTTGTGCTTGAAAAGTGTGTGACTGTATGGGTTAGGGTGGGGTGGGGATGGGGGTAGGGATGGCTGATCCAACAGTTATCTGTTAGAGACTCAAGAATAGGAAAGCTTGGCCATAGCTTATCCAGTGGAGACATCTCCAATGGAACCGGACTCACAGCGCTCATCCCGGCCTAATAGTACCAGTGGACGGAGGCATCTAAGTCCACTCCCATCGCCCTAGTTGAGCCCCAGTGGAGTGTTAGTCTAGACCGAACAACTCAGCTTAGAAGAAATATTCCTTCAGGAAATTAGGTGCTAAAATCTCAGTTGAGACCAACTCACTGGGGAGAATTAGATTTCCCATTTGGTGGGTTGAAATGGTCTTAGTAGATGTGCAAAAGGAGAGGGGGGCAAACCTGAGTGCCAGGGAGCAAGCCTGGGAACGTGAGTGTGCCTCCAAGGGGACAGCCGTGAAAGAACTGATTTCTTCTAGCGCTTTTTATCGTACTAGGAGATAGTCTGATGAAGTATACAGTTAAGAAGGAATCCCTACCTCTTCTGGAATTCTCTTTAAGTATTGCTGACGCCAGAGAAGTCTGAACCATCTGTCCACTCTTGCATGGTGGTGGTTGTGAAGAAAACGAAGGAGTAAAAGGCAGAGGGAGCTGGGCCCGCCCCACCTTGGCCCTTCTGTTTGCATCTGTGGAGATCTGGTAACATCTGTGTCTATAATCTCCACACTGTTAACCACTGGGCACAGAGTGTTGTTGTTTTTTTAAAATTTTTATTGGAGTATAGTGGCTTTACAGTATTGTGTTAGTTTCTGCTGCACAGCAAAGTGAATCAGCTATATGTATACATATCTCCCCTCTTTTTTGGATTTCTTTCCCATTTAGGTCACCACAGAGCACTGAGGAGAGTTCCCTGTGCTATACAGTAGGTTCTCATTCTTGATCCATGGTGGAGCTGGGAGTTACGGGAGGAGAGGGAATGTAGAGAGGCAGGGATGGAAAACTCTGGAGGGATCTACAATGACATTCACCTTCCTCAATATATACTAGAGGAAAGGGTCTTTTTGATGTTGGGGTAATAATAGGTATTATTATCCAATAATAAACTAACAGTTTTCTTTGAAAAGACCTTTTCAATAATAATCATTATTATAATCACCACCATCATTATTATTTGGAATCTGCCATTATTGAGCACTTATGTGCCAGGCACTGTGCCAAAGGCTTTATTTACACTTTCATTTAATCCTTAAAATATTATGCCCATTTTGTTGGTGAGAAAATCAAGACCAGAGAGGTTAAAAAACATACTAGTGTTGTATAGTTACTGACAGAGCCAGGATTAAAACGCAGATCAGTCTGACCCCCAAGCCTGTGCTCTTAACGTCCTCTATATCCATATATATGTTAGGGTGTCAGGCCCATCAGAAGGAATGCACTATACAACCCAGCCACAAAGACATGGTGATATCTTCTTGAGGCTAAGAAATAACTAGAAGTTATCCAATGATCTGTCTCCTGATGCATCATAAGAATTGAATAAATTATATGACATGTGAGCTTAATGGCTGGTACCAATTAAAAAATGTCAGGAAACTCTTTGACTTGAAAGAAATCAAGGGAGCTATTACAGGACTAGAATGATCTGTATCAGAAGAGCCCTGATATCATTTCAAGTCATCTTTGCACTTAGACTCTGCACTGGCAAGGGAGCATTGGACCCTCTGGCTGGGAAGAAATGTACATGGGAATATGATATGAGTTGGACTGGGTAGGACGCAGTCATGAAATAGCATTAATTTTTCTCACATCACTTCCCCAATTCTGTTTTGTTGGTTTCCCCCTTCTCTCCCTTGATCATTTTCTTGGGTTCATTCCATAGATCTTTTGGTCATGGTGGGGACATTAGAAGAGTTTCATTTTCAAGTTATAGAGAAGTCAAGTGTCATCTAAATCAAAACTCTAATCTCTCATCCAATTTAAAGAAATATTTCCCAGCTCAGACCTGGCGGGCCACATGGCAGGACTGGGGAGATGGGCTTCTGCATTACTACTCCACTTTACTTTTCTACTTTCTCCTCTCCTCTGCACCCTACTCAAAATGTTGCCCCTGGCTCTGCTAGGGTCAGGAAGGAGGGGAGGGATGAGAGGAAGACAGCAAGGTCTCACCTGAATGGGGCTACTGTAATCTGGCATCGATATTCTTTGTGATGGCAGATACCCAAATGTTGGCTCTGGCTCATGGGGCAGATCCACGATTTCTTCAGGTGTCTGCCCATCACCCCAGTCCTCACCACCAGGACCCCCTGGCACAACTCATCACTGACACAGGTGGCGTACTCTCTACTGATCTCCTCTCAGCTCCTGATCTTTGGGCTCGAGGGAACCTCTTGGGAAAGGTCCTTTAAAGATGGCTCTAGCCCAGCAGCATTTAGCGACATGCCCTGTTCAGGAAAGGGTGATGGGGGTAAGGGGGTCACAGAGCTAAGTTCAGTACACTTTGGCATGCCTCGCTTGGATGGAGAAGCGTCTGTCATTGGAATGGGATGGTCCATGATTCTTAACGGGTCAGGTTTGAGGCCTCAGCAGAGACTTAAGACAGTGAGAAAAATTAATCTCTTCAAGAGAAATGTGATCAGATACATAGAACCAGAAAGTTTTCATTTGATTGAGATGGTAGACCTAACTCTCCAGTTTTCATGTCAGGCAATTTTTTTGACCACCTTTATTCGTTTGTTTACTTCTGATGAGGAAATAGGGACCTCATTTGTTGTACTAATTATCAATACAGCTATCTTTTTTTCCTTTTTACAATTTATTTTTTTAAGAGATAAATTGTGTTTTTTAATTAATTTTTTTTGGAGCATAGTCGATTAACAATGTTGTGTTAGTTTCAGGTGTATAGCAAAGTGATTCAGTTATACATATACATGTACCTATTCTTTTTAAATTCTTTTCCCATTTAGGCTATTACAGAGTATTGAGCAGAGATAACCTGTGCTTGTTGGTTATCTATTTTAAATATTATAGCTATCATGTTTGAGTACTTGTTAGTATATCTACTTCATATAAACCCCACAGCTGCCCTATAAGATGGGTGCTCTTATCTCCATGTGACAGATGAGGATATGGATGCCAGATCACTCACCAAAGGGAACAGTGAGAATGGGGCAAAGCCAGACTTCTCCCCATGCTGGCTCCAAAGTCTGTGGTTTTCTTGATATTTCATACTGCATGTTGAAGGCACGTTGCGGCCACTGACGGTCTTGCAGCTGGCCAAAATACGGACTGGCTAGATCATAATCATGGGTCAAGGATTTGTTATTTCTAGCTAACTGAATGTACAGCAGTGATTCTCAGCCTTGATTGTACATATAATCATGTGGGAATCTTTAAAAAAAAAAAAAAAAAGACATGCTTGAGACCCACCCCAAACCAATGAAGTCAGAATCTCTGGGACCGGGAATGAGCTTATATATGTATTGGGCCCAAGCTCTCCAGGTGTTTCTAATTGCAGCCAGGGCTGAGAACCACTCATTTCTACAAAGAGATAATGCTTACTTTAAGTACTTGCTGGGTTGTAGGTGAGAATCATGGTCTCTAAGAAATAGACAGGAGGTTTTGACATACTAGCAGAGAATGTGAAGTTATTTTGTATATATATGCATATATGTACACATAATTTTGTACACTCCTCCAATACATCACTTCTCATACTCAATCATTAAAAAAAAAAGAAATACTAGCAGATACTTTTATATAACCAAAAGGGAAGTTATAAAACAGTACATCCTTGATATTTGTTATAAACATTCCATATTCCTAAATGCCGCTCTGTGCTCATATATGTGATAAAGGAATGAAGATATACATTTAATTATTATATTTATTATCACCTGCCGCTTAACTTACTTCAACTTACCATGTAACTTACTAAAATATTATAACATAGAGAGAAGATTAAAAACAGAAGGAAGTTCTTTCTGGCAATAACCTAAGGTAACATTATTAAATAAGACCTGAACAAGGGTAGTAAGAATGCAGCCAACTACCAAACAAACACATTAACTACCAAAGCACCATTCTTTTAAAGAGAATCAAATAATGTTGTAGAGCTTCATTACCATTTCCCCATATTTATTTAATTTGATTCTTATAACCTTTCTGTAAGGCAAGTGATGTTGTAACTCCTGTGTAACAGATGAGGAACCCGAGATTCTGTGTGTGAACAACTAACTCAAGGTGGAACTGACAGCTAGGTTTCCTGGCTGAAAATTGTCCTCTTCCCACTAGTCTGCACTAACAGGAATGATCTAGATTCATTCAGAGTAAGAGGCAGACCTGCCATTTGCATCTGCGTTGATTTAATAGCTATAGTGATTCAGAAAAGCTGACTAGTGGGAATGACTGGAAATGAGCAGTGGAAATTGCTTTCAATGTATCACACATGAATCAATGGTTCTTGCTGATTTGAACAGCTGGAAAAAGTCTACTGATATGAAATTGGAAAGGCAGTTGTAGAAAAGCCCTAAGGCTGAACAGAGCTTTGTCAGCTTTCACAGAGGGCTTTTATCTTCTCATTTGACTTCATGAACAGTGAGTAGAGTGAAAATGGATGTCGTCCCCTAAATGAGAACTCAGCAGCAAGATGAAATCTGAGGTTTGGCCCCTGAATTCATAAGGAAATCTTTACATGAATAATTCTAGATCCAAGCGCTCCTGTTCAATGCTCAGTGAAGCATGACATTCAAGGATCTTATTCATTTTGTTCCAATTAGCTAGTTGATTTATTTCAGCAATAGGAAATAAAATATTTCTAATAATATTACATAAACGAGGGCACTGTAGTGTTCATCAATGAAAATTACACTATTTATTTGAAAGTCAGCATTCACATGACTTCTTAACTGCAACACAGTTGAGAACCTGATTGGAATGGCACGTGAACTCTTTCTAGAAAACCTAAGAGAGGTCCTGTCCAAGGGGGGAGAGCTGTGTCACTATCATCTGAAATCTGAAAACAAGGACTAAGGAGAATAAAAGCTGCACTGGAATGATAACCTGCAACATAAAGCCCTTTTCGGAATCAGCTTCTCTGATGATTCTCTATTCCAGGCTGTGCATCTGGTGGTTTTCACTCTGTTCTGTGCTCCTATGATCCCGACCATTTTCCCAAAGAACCCTCACCTCTGCTTTTTACAGATCTGGTCTTCTGGCTCAGATTCTTCCTTTGTTTTATTATTCAGCTATGGAATTCTTGACCTTGACTTATACCAAGTAGTGATCATTACAAAGTTAGCACTTGCTTTTAGGTAAGGCCAATTATATACTATTTTAATGCACTGACTTCCCCAGGGCCACAAATTTATGTTGATCTTGTGGTATAAGTCAGAAGTGCACATCAAATGAACGGGCAGACTAACACATGTGGTTGGTTTCAATGCTTTTTACGCCACAGTAATAAATACTATCTTTAAGTGTTGTACTTTAAAACAGCTTTACAGTTTTATGTTTAAAAAAAAAAAAAAAAAAAAAGAACCCTAAACTACCATAAAAACACAAAGTCCTCATTCACTCCAAGCACTAGTTAGATATGAGAGGGTGGCCTCTTCTCTTGTTACCATTGTTTACATGTGGTTTTCACATTGTCATAGTAACATTTTGTCCTACTGTGCTTGGAATACTGTGTGCTCTCCTTGTAAATATGCATCATTTTACATAGGCTTTATAAATATTTACACAGTTCAGATAGTCATAATTTTCGCTGTCACAGAGCTTATCACCATATTAAAGTTCCAGAGTTTGTTTCATCACTCCTAATTGTTGAGCATTTGGGTTGTTTCCAGTTATGTGCTATTACAAATAAGGGGGTTATAAACATTTTTGAACAAGTAAGCTTAAAAGCTACTTTCTTTAGATAATTCTCCAAGGTGGGGATACCAGCTCAAAGGTCATGATCATTTCATTTAGCTCTTGCAGTGCCTGAATGCTCTCTAAAAATAACATGCTAATTAGCAGTGCCACTATCAATGAAAGAAGGCACGTGGACAACCCTATCCCTTTTTACCTCCATGAATGTTTATACTGTCATGAAAAAAACCGATGTGGCTTCCAAGCTCTGCAAAAGCAATAGGCTATGAACACGGTCTGCAGCTACGTGTGCCCACAGGACTCCTCAGAGGTGCATAAATCTCCTTGTGGTTGGACACCAACCTGCCGGTCCAGTGACAGGGGCCACCGTGTATGCTAATCACAGCCTGTGCACTTGGTGCAGTTGAGCTGGCCTGCTGGAATTCAGTACTCTGGGGACAGCTTGGGGAACAGAGTCAGGGAGCAATACGTTGGAGTTTGAGAAGGAAACAGGCTAGATAAGGTGGCTTGGAATTCTCCCATGAGTCCCAGCTTGGAATTCCTCGTGCCATCTCTGTCATACCCATTTACCATTGGTGGTTACTCCCCAGGCCGACCCTCCCCTGTTGCCCTGGCTAATGGTCATGCTTATTTCTGCTCTATGCAATCACCAGCCCTGGCTTCTGCCAGAGGTTACTGGCCTGGAAAAACTGCTTTTAAATCAAATGAGATGGGGGGGTGTCCTTAAGACAGAGGAAGTTAATGACCACAGAAACTTTGCTGAATTTCATTTCACCTGCCTGCAGGACTTGGCGTTTGAAACCAAGATTAGCTAGAAGGGCACATTGTCTCTTTGACCTCTATCCCTGCCCTCGCCAGAATTTCTGGGGAGCCATCTAGACAGGATCAGAAGGTTTCTTCCCCATCTCCTCCACCCCATGCTAAGCAGTCACCTCACCCTTCCTTATTATTTGCTCTTAAAGGCATCAGCTCTGTTGGGGATAAGGAAATAAATTCCCAACTAGCTTCATGGTAAGAAAATGTGTGGAAAATGATTCAACTTTTTTTTTTTTTTCTTTCAGATTCCAGAAAAATAACTCCCACTCTGCTGGTGGAAGCATCACATAGTGTCTCAGAGTCAGGCGTTAGCGGGAGGTGTGAAGGGAGTATAATGGCTCTTGCACCTCACTTGCCTCAAGGAAATGATAATCGCATGGACTCTCAGCTTTTACGGTCTTTTCTCACCACCATCAGATGTAGTTAACACGAAGATACACAGAAAAATATCCCCTGGTGGTCCACTAACATTTGACATTGTTTTCCTCTGTGTAGTTGAGTTCAATGATTAAACCTCATTGAAAAAGGTATTACATTTTTTGGACCCTCTTTATTCTTTCTAATCACTTTTCCTTTCTTTCAAACTTTACTTGTTTCGTATGAGATTGGTGGGGGGCGTAACAGAAGGCAGAATAGTAACTTTAAAATTATCTACCTTATTCCCCGTGAGTGCCGACCTGCAGCACACAGCCTGTTTCGTGTTCTCTGCCAACCACCACAAATCAAATGTCCCACCAGACTCTATGCCCATACATGAGGGAGAACTCTCCAGTAATCAAAAGAATCATATAGTCAGAAGCTCTGTCTATTATTTAATCTAAAATGTTTCTTTCTTGAATGTATGCTTATTATTCTCTTTATTCTTACTAATAAAATAATTTCATTATCTTGTAAATATAGCTTTTGAAGGGACTTGGATAGATAATATAATTAGACTCACCTATTTAGGGAGGTTTCACAAATGATTCCAGCTTTTAGAAATTATATTTAGAAAAATACTTGCATACTTTTCTACTGAGAATCTTTTTTTTATATATATTGATTTTAGGTCTTTCTTATTTTCTAATATGGATTTTTAAAAAAATTTATTTTATTTTATTTATTTTTGGCTGCATTGGGTCTTCGTTGCTGCGCGCGGGCTTTCTCTAGTTGTGGCGAGCGGGGGCTACTCTTTGTTGTGGTGTGCAGGCGTCTCATTGAGGTGGCTTCTCTGGTTGCAGAGCACGGGCTCTAGGTGCATGAGCTTCAGTAGTTGCAGCATGCGGGGTTCAGCAGTTGTGGCGCACGGGCTTAGTTGCTCCTCGGCATGTGGGATCTTCCCGGACCAGGGCTCGAACCCGTGTCCCCTGAATTGGCAGGCTGATTCTTAACTTCTGCACCAGGGAAGCCCTCTACTGAGAATCTTAAAGCACATACTCTGTTAAAATAACTTTCCCTCCAGGAGTCAGGAATGGTGTATAATTACTTATTTTATTTATGGAATAATTGAGATAACACACCACATTCACTCAGAGGAGCAGATTCTTTCATTGTGTTGTTGTTTTATCTAATATTGCAGTTCTCTGATTCTGAATGTGTATTTTTAATTTTTCTTAACTGGGGTGAAATTCACATAAGAGAAAATTAACCATTTTAAAGTGAACAATGCAGTGGCATTCAGTACATTTACCACATTGTGCACCACCACCTCTACTGACTTCCAAAATCTTTTCATCACCCCAAAAGGAAACCCTGTACCCATTGAGCAGTCACTCTCCATGCTCCCCACCCTCCAGCCCTTGGAACCATGAAGAACTTTCTGTTTCTATGGATTTACCTATTCTAGAAATTACATATAAATGGAATTATATGGGACCATCTGTGTCTGGCTTCTTTCACTTAGCATAGTGATGTCAAGGTTGGTCCGTGTTGTAGCATGTATCAGTACTTCGTTCCCATGTGTTTTTTTTTTTTTTAAAGTGAATACTATTTTTTTTAATGTTTTTTTGTTTTTAAATTTTATTTTATTTATTTATTTATTATTTTTGGCTGTGTTGGGTCTTCGTTTCTGCGCGAGGGCTTTCTCCAGTTGCGGCAAGCGGGGGCCACTCCTCATCGCGGTGCGCGGGCCTCTCACTATCGCGGCCTCTCTTGTTGCGGAGCACAGGCTCCAGACGCGCAGGCTCAGTAGTTGTGGCTCACGGGCCTAGTTGCTCCGCGGCATGTGGGATCTTCCCAGACCAGGGCTCGAACCCGTGTCCCCTGCATTGGCAGGCAGATTCTCAACCACTGCGCCACCAGGGAAGCCCCCCATGTGTTTTTAAGAGCATGAGACTCTAACGCTTTCCAGTCTCTAGTGCTTTCAAGCTAATGTTGGCTTGAAAAATAAATGCAAAGATAACAAACCCATGGGGTTATATTTCATATTCAACTTCTAGAAAGCCAAAGTATTGTGGAACACACAGGTTTACCCAAGAGCTGCAGGATGCCTCCCTCCATCGCATGACATCCCCATTTATTGGGCCATTCCTAGCGTTACTGAAAGAAATGAATAGCCTATAGCCTGTTGGAGATCTTCAACTTTGAAATGCCTTAAAAAAAATTTTTTTTTATTTGAAAGAACTTTCTTCCATGGTCTTCAGCCGTGTGATTTACATACAAGAACATCACAGCTTTTGTAGTTAACTCTGAAAAGCCTTTCCCTAGTCCCTTTTGGTGCATTCTGTCAATGACCATAGAGTGGCACCTCCACACTAACTCAGGCTGCCTGTCAGGTATGATAACACCTGCAGAGCTGAAATAGAGTTGAAGTCCATCACTGAAACTTCAGCAGGGATCACTTCTCTGCTTTCAGAGAAGTGGCATTTTGGTAGTGGCAGGCAACAATTCCAGGGGACAACTGTGGTTCTAAAGTATAGCAATTTAGTCAATAAGTCAGGCTTTATCGACAAAGTGTGCATCTGTAAGAGTGTGTCGAGATGTACTAACAAAAAGATGTGAAAGAGTCCCTGGGAGCTTTATGGGCAGAGAACTACTGTGGGAATTGACTATTTATTGAAAGTGCTTAACAACAGACAGCTGTGTAGAGATGTCATCATAATAGATGCCTTCTCTTTGTTAGTGAGTTATTACAATTTTAGTGGGCCTTTCAGAGTACAGAATGTCTTCCTTAGAGCACGATTACTAAAGTTGATTGTTGAAAGCAGAGCTCTCAACCTTTTCTATGCCAATACACATACAGGAAAAGATATTACAGCAGCACATCGGGGTCAATGGTCAAAGCTGATCATGTCTGGAGATGACTAGACCAGGGGTTCTGGTCACTCCGGGCCCCATGAGCCATCCCTAGGGCTCAGAGTTCAGTATTTCAGCACACCAGCTTGGAGGCGCTGATCTAAACCATTGTGTGCAATGCAATATCATCCATAGACATTTGGCATTCGAGACTCTTTTCGTCACAGGAAGTCTCTGTTTGCAAAAACTGCTTTGCAAACTTGATTCGCTGTCTTGAGGTACTGTCTTGAATATGGTGGATGTAACACAGCAAAGATAAAAAATGAACTCTTGTGTGATGTTTTCTTGAGTCTCTTTGAAACTTGCTTGAGATCTGGGATCCATTCAGTGAGACAGACCTTGGCAGTTAGCAAGCAAATAATTGTCCTCACATTCACATTGACATTTTGATATACATTTTAAAAAGCTGAATGTTTTTAGGATGTGTGATATTAAGTGGAAGGGATTACATATGTGGTAAATTCTTTTAATAGTTTTCCACAGTTCTCTGAACAGATGGATCAAACTCTCTCATCCAGTGATTACTCTGAAATTAATAAGTTATGAGTTTGAGTGGCACTGTGAGAACAATACAATATGTGATGCTCTGGTTCTTACTGTTCTTTTTGATGGCTGTTTTCATAAACTGACATTCATATTTGGCCCTGCCTGCTGGGCACTGAACCACAGAGCCCCTGGACACATGAAATGACCAGTACCTACAAATTAGTGAGAGGCACTAATAGCCTCTCTGAGCATGCATACCAAGGAATTTGTATTTCAACAGTCATTCTCGATGTAGTAGCTATGATCAATACATACTAAACAATGAAAAAAAAAGCATATTGATCAGGGCTAGCTGCATCAGAAAAACAGGAAATCACTGTGGATATATTTTATGCAAGTCAGAGCCTTTCCACAATAGAAAGAAAATGGACCTATCATAGCAGGTAACTTACAGAAATCTGTTGGTCTTAAAATATCTACCATCCTGAAATACTTCTACTACCTTCCTGATGTCTGCCATTCCCTTCTCATCATGCAAACCATTAAATTCTGATAATCTACACACGACAAGCAATTCCAAGTGGCTCCAAATGTCCTTCTTCTGCTATGTGGCCTGTTTAAAAAGACTGAAGAAATGTGTGGAGAGAAAGAGAAAAAATAAAATGACCTGGCCATTGTTGTCTAAGCACTTCACTTATGTCTGGCATCTAGTTACATTCAATGAAGGGATGAAAAAAGTGAATGAATGAAAAAAGATGCATTTCTGCTTGGGTAAGTCCCTCTTAAGGCTCTTCTGGACTCTCAGGTGATAGTACACCTGCAGAGATCTAGCCTCCTCCCAATTCTGTGACCAAAATCTTTGCATTTGATGTCTTTGTTAATTGACAGGTGTCTCATCAGGAGATAAAGATGGGTGTAAGAATCAGCCCAGGTACCCTGACTTTCCAAAGGGGTACTAGGGAGTCGCTCTGACTGGCCCACCCCTCATTCTAGCAGAACGGGATAAGTCAGAGAAAATGGTTTGCTTTAACATTTTAATCAATCCCTAAGAATTTCACTCTAAAGGATTTGCCACCCCTCCCATTTGTGCAGGTTGATACTCCTTTATAAGTTCTCTTTTCCTTGTGAAAATGTGGTCCACAAGAAACCACAAGGTTCTGCTTATTGAAAGGACATAAATGCATAAGTTACTTTCAATGCCAAAGTTGTCTCCAAATCCTAAGGAGGGAAAAAACAAAATATTGAAGTAGCTGTTGGGTCTCTATTTTACCTGCTAATGGAGGAAGCATACAGACTCTTCTCCTTGTGTCCACTATACATAAAACTTAGTTCTGTGTTTTCACACAATTTATGCATTGATGAGGAAGAATGTTCAAGCACTTCAATCTTAGAGGAAAGAAAAAAAAGGACAGGAAGATGAAAAGTATAGGAGAGGAAAGGTGTAGCGTGGGTCATAGGGAAACAGAAGAAGAAAATGGACACGGAGTTGATGGAAGGGAGAAGCAGGGAAAGGAAAAGGAGAAAAAAAATGCAGAGGAGACAATAGAAGTAAAGTAGAACACAAGAGAGGTGAAGCAAGTAAACGGTGAACTGATTCAGAGTTAAGGAGGAAAAGCTGTTTCCTAGTTTATTATTCAACTACAAATGTACATCCACCAAACGTCTACACTTTTTGTCATACCGAGCATTGGTATTCAAAACACATGGATTGGATGAATGGATATGTTACAGATCATCCCTAAATTCATGCTTGTTCTAGGCCAGTGGTTTTCAACTTTGGAACTACTGACAATTTGGGCTAGATAATTCTTTGTTGTGGGGACTGACTTGTGCGTTGTCGGATGTTTAGCGGCATCTCTGGTCTCTAGTCACTACATGCTCCCAGTCAGTTGTGACAAAGGAAAATGTCTTCTGTCATTGCCAAATATCCCCTGAGGGCAAAATCACCCCTGGTTGAGAACCACTGTTCTAGGCATATGGACCCAATGGAGTAAACCCACTCAGTGCTTGAAATATACTTGGTAATTAATGACAATACACTGTAGAGACATCAAGGTAAAATATGTCATATTGTTTTAATTGTTCTCAGGAGACTGTAAACGTCCTCCTTTGGAGGAATGCTATAACAATATCATAGGAGGTTTTGTTTTTCCTAAAGAGTTTAGTTGGTAGATACAATGATTCATAATGATCATTGGCAATTGGTATACTAATAAATGTCATCAAGTGTCATGTCCATATATGTAGTTTGTTTACTTGTTCATTTTACATCTCTGTTATTACAAAAACTCTATCATAAACTCTGTTTTCCCCAAACTCTACTAAACAGTGGGACTATATATTTTTAGTTCCAAGTTAAATCTGGTATGTGCCTGATACTCAGAAAAATTCAATGTGATTTTAATTGTCTCTTACTCTTCTCTCCAGTAGTCACTGGGAAGTTACTACGATCTACTTTTACTCCATATGAGAAGATCATTACTTGATCTTAAAAAATGAAACAAAACAAAAACAAAACAAAAAAACCTTAGCACGTACACAGAGAAGAAACACATATAAGTGGAGACCAGAACTGAAAGACAGAATTCTAAGCATTTTTTTTCAAAGACAAAACAAAGCCAAATAATACCAAACTCAAGGTGCACAACGGCAAGAGGAATTCAGAAAGTTTTTCTAAATGTTACTCCTAATTGTCTTATGATCTAAATCCTATTTCTCACTGTAGACCCTCAGATGTTTAGAAAGCAGAAATTGAAGTTATACAATGTCCCATTTCACACACTAGGAAACCAAGGCAGGGAGCCGATGAAAATAAAATAAATTCTTGTGACATGTTTGTCAAAGAGTATGTCAGATACAGAGAAGCACTGCTGGTTAACCCACAGCCAGGCTCTGAATCCAATTTCAACTAAGCTTATCGAGTGCCTTTGATGGGGTCATTGCTGCACCACCTCATTCACCTGTGTTCTCTAATTTACTGCTCAGAAAACCGTGTGTCATCAGTTCTGTCATTCACACTTTAGAGGAGACAAGTTTAGTAAGGTAATGTAATTGTCCCATGTTCAAGAAACTCAGTGAGTGTCAGAACTGGGATGTGGGCAGGGTCTTCTAATTCCAAGGTTACGGATTTTCCTCTATACCACGTTAATTTCCATGAAGGGATGGTTGGGGGAAAATGGGGTGGAATTTTCCCCACAAAACACCCCCTCACATGGTTTACATGGCCAGAATCCCTCATCATTCACATCTATGTTCTAGTCATGTGAGTGACATAATCCCTAAGATAGGAGAGAGAACATCCAGGTCTGGAGGTGCTGAGGGTGACTACAAAAGTCAGAAACATCTCTGTGGAGGTGGGAAAGCATCCTGGATACCTGTCATTGTGTGTGTGTGTCTGTGTGTGTGTGTGTGTGTGTGTGTGCCCACAGTTACATAACCATCTCTTCGTACAGTTGCCTAACACATTTTCTGATGTTCTTTTTGTACTCTGGTTTCTTTCATTTGGTTACAGACCCCTGAAGGGTAAGGACTCTATCGATTGTTTCTCTTGGGTCTTTTGACAGTACCTAGAGCAGAGCTCTGCCTGTAATAAAAGCACATTTCCTATTATTGTCCGATTTATATAAAGACATTGCTGGTTACACAAAGTAATCAGCTGTGCAGAAATTGGTAATACACGTAGTATTATTTCTTCATGTATTTGGGTATGGAAGCATCTCTGTTTAAGTTTCCTAAGATCCCTGTGAATACTATTAAATTAAAAAAAAAATCCAGTGTTGCATAATCTTATTTATAGTCTAAATAGCAGGAAACTTGGGGAATGCTTGAAATACACTATTTAAAAATTCCTTTTGTTAAACAGTGCTTTAACCAGAGTTAAAATCACTCACTAGGAGAGGAGACCTTAAAAATTATAAAATAATTGTGCTTAATACTGTATCTCACAGTCTTCCTTTGAATTTGATTATCCTCCTACTTTCATGTTTTGCTAATCTTACATTCCATGTCACTCATTTATATAATGCTGGGGTCTCATGAGCTAATTAAAAATAATTATTTTCCAAGTATATATGTTATAAGTTGAGGGTACGAAATCCAGAAATTATAGAAAAGTGTAAGAAAGAAAAGAGTATCATCTATAGCTCAGGGATAACCACTATATCTCTGGTTTTGGATGGTCTGCCTTTGAGTCTGGTTTCCATATACACATGCATATACAATCCCTCTCCCCTCCCCCACGTGTGTGTGTGTGTGTGTGTGTGTGTGTGTGTGTGTGCGTGCGCGTGTCTTTGTCTCTCTCTGTGTATGTGTGTATACTTTAAAAAGTAAACTGGAATTATACTCTTCACAGTTTATATTTTTCTGTAACATTATATCATGAGCATTTCATTATTTTTTGTAAACACACCTTTTACTGGATAGAAAATATGCCATCATTTGTATATAGTATAATTTAACTAATTTCATACTGTGAACATTTAACTGGCTTAAAATTTTTGTCTCAAATAACAGCATAAAGAATTTCCTTATTCCCAAATCTTTAACTGCATTTGTATTTATCTTCCTTCTTATAGAGTTCTAGAACTCACGTTATTGGTTAAAAAGGCAGAAACATTAGGTTTTCCAGGAAGGTTAAATTTCCTACTACAAATTGCACATGGGAAGGATTATCTAAAGTAACCTCATCAGCATTAAACAGTATCATTTAAAAATTAGTGCTTCTGCTCTGAGAGGCAAATGATAATATCCTATTGCTACTTTAATTTGCATTCTTTTGATTGTTAGTGAGTTTGATTTTTAATAAGTTTATTAATGTAATTAAGAAAACCCAGTTCATTAGCTTCAGTTCAAGTTTTAAGAATAAACACAGGGGAGCTACAGAAGCAAATATCCAAAGGATAATGGTTTCTCCAGTTTCATACAGAAAAATAAAACTCTGGGAATGACAACGGCAAGGAAAATGGTTCTTCTATCTTTTCAGTAATATTCTCATTTTGATAGGTGCTTGCTGGGATCAAGGTATAAGAAAAGTAGGGGACTTTGGCTCTTTAATCCATGTTTATTGTAACGCTAACAGTAAATATTCAAATGATGATTGTTAGAAAATTTGAACATACTAGGTCACATAGTTGGTTTACTGTAACATGGGATTCTTGAACAAATGAGAAATTACTTTTTCAGTGATTTTATTATCACCTGCTTAATAGCCACCTGATGGTTCAACAGATAAACAAATGAACACGAAGTTATGAAAAAATGTCCTGTAAGTCGAGGCATAAACAATAGTCTTTCAATAGTTGAAAAAATGGGACACCATTTCAATTTCAATCTGAAGCATGGATCTTTAAATTGAGTATTCAGAATAGCTAGCTATCAGTTTAACCTTTCAATAAGCTGATTAACCATACTTCCAGGAGTGGGTTTGGACCTTTTTAGGTCAGAAGAATAAGTCTCCTCCAGATTAGTAGATTGGCAAGAATAAATGACCACTTGGACTTGGTTATGGTTTCCCCCAAGTTGTTTTACTTTGGAATCAGCTAATAAGTATGCAAAAGAGTGATGAAAAATCAAAAAAATATATATGATTGGATGTGGTTCCCACTGCCTTTGAAATTCTTTCCAGAAATCCTGAAGTACAGTAGTTTAGCAGCCTATGTGGAGCGAGAAATCTGACAAAGGAGTCTAGAATTTTGTGCTCACTGAATTTTGTAACTTTCACTTAGGGAAGTTCATGTAGAATTGGAGAGTCCGACTGCTACCATATAGGCAATGTCTTGCTTTTCTGCAGATAATTTCTTCCTCCTTCTATTCTTCACTTATCATTTGGCCTATATAAGGCCCCAAACCTAACATATGTCTGCTGCTTGTGAGTTCTATTATTTCATGCATCTTTTATGCAGTTCTTTGCAGAGCTGATCTAGTTTATAGTAAACCATTTTAAAGTGCCAGTCATAGAGACATATCCATGAGCTATAAATTTAATATCATGAAAATGCATAGTAAATTAGGGCAAGGTAAATTTGATACTAATGTTTTCCTTAAAAATATACATATGTACCATAAATATATATATATGTAAATATTATATATTTGTGTTTATACCTTCAAACATAATATATATAGTATCAAAAGTTGCTTCTAAATTATCTTGTTCTAAAATTCATTCTAAGCGGGCAAAGCTATTGCTCTATGAGCTAGAATTTGTAAATAGATGAATTCATTAATTGATTTGTTCATCCTAAAAATATTTATTGAGTTAAAATTTGCCAACTGCCGCATTCATTCACTCATTCATTCATTCATACCTCAACACAACAAACATTAATTGATTCTCTCCTTAAATCAATGCACTATATACCACAGTGAATAGGATATTGTCCTTTCACTAAGAAACTCAGAGGAATTTTTGCTAAAAGTGATAGTAGAGGCTCCAGATTTTCTCTGCCTAAGGGGTTAAGGGAATGTTTTCTTTTGGCTGGGGAAATTCTGCATTTAGGAAATTAGGAAACATTTGGACAGCTCTATTAAATGATAATTACCTCTTGACAGGTATCAATAAAATTTAATCAGTAACACTGAATATGTTTAGATGAGCTTGAGAAGAGTAACACACTTGGTATGATATGCACTTGTAAGTGCTAAAATGTTTAGGATATTAATAAGGAAACATAAAACTAGAGTGACCTTTAATCTTGTAATTGCAAATGGAAATACATATGCACCTAATCAAAAGGGCTTGTGCTGTGTATCTAAAAGTTAGGTACATTACTGATTCACTGGGTCTTCAAAATTGAGATTCTATGCCTTAGAGAGCATTTCTATCCATACATCCACAAGTTGTAAGCCATGCAGGATAAGGTGATAATGGATAGCAGTTAACAAGAGGGCTTTCCAGTTACACAGACTTGAGTTCAAATTCTGAGTTAGTCATTTATTAGTAGTGTGACCTAGGGCAGATATTTAACCTCAGCCTGCAATTTCCTTGTTCATAAAATAATAACAGCCACTTCACAAGGTTGTTATAATAATTAAATGAGATAATGTACAAAAAGCTTCAATGACATTTCCTGGCACTGAGCAAATGCTTAATGCATAGCACTATTATTAGACAAAATATCATCATGATTTTCTTTTCAAGTCAATTCTCAAAATAACCAATTTCAAGAGCACCTAAAGATATCACATTGTTCTGTGCTTTTAAACTAATCTGGGGGCTTACTTTGTAGCCTGTCAATCAAGCAAAATGATTCTGATTATCCAGTTTACCAACCTAATATCTGGGACTAGAAACTATGCTAGCCTTTTTGATCCCCTCAGTCATCCACTAATGAGCTATTTTACATAGAAAAATCCTTTTAGTTTAATAAAGAGTTGAGATATTAATAAAAGGTAGCATAACTTACATGCACTAAGTTATTGGTAATGATCTGATAAGCAAATCCTAAGCAGAACCATTTTTCTCCCATTTGTATTTAATTATTACTTAACTTATTGATTGCCAGGTGCTGATTAAAACTGCCCAGCCAAATTCCAAACATGAGTGAGATGGGGACTCTCCCATGAATGCTACACTCCTGGGTTTTCCTTCTGACTACTCCCCATTTTAACCTGGCCCCTTTTCAGTCCCTCTACTTGTGTCCAGTAAAAGAGTTATTCTAAGAAGAAAACCTGTTGAAAATGGCCACGTGGAACCATCTTAGTCATCTTTGCTAAAAATTCATGCGTACATGAAAGAATATATTCAAACTGCAGATGTGGAGTATATTGATTCATAGCATGTTGGAGATTTCAGTTATTCAGAACAGGAGATATTTGACTGTAAACATAGACATATTTAGGACTGGATGGAAAAAGAAAAAAGGGAGAAAATAACTCTTTATGGAGTTTCCAGTATATGTCAGGCACTACGAAGACACTTTCACATGTTACCACACTTAATTCTCACAAAGACCTTGTAATGTATTATTAGTCCATATTTTTAAGTCAGAAAACTCATCACAAACAACTAAAGTAAAATTCTTTCCCAAGATCATAGAGCCAGAAAAGCATGGGGTTATAATTTGAACTTAGAACTGATCGAAAGCCTATCCTTCTTGTACTACACAATGCTGAAATAAAAGGTTTGCTTCTCCAAGAGGATTTATCAGTTCTTAATAAGTGTTTATTGGATACCTAGCTGCTGACAAGGATGGGGCTAGGGTGAGGCACAGTGATGTCACTGGGAGATGTAGCCTTTGACTCAAGGAGCTAAAAATCTAATTGGGCATTTAAAAATTTCTCTGACATCTTAAATTTTCTATGTCCATTTACAACACTGAGAATTCACAGAGTACTTAATGGCCTAATTAAAAGGGGCACTGATATAAAAAACGATACACTTTTTAGTTTAAAACGTAAGAGAAAATCTTTGTGACCTTGGGTTAGGTAAAGATTTCTTAGATTTAGTACTAATAGCATGATCAATGAAAGACAAAAACTGATAAATTGGATTTTATCAAGATAAAATTTTTGCTCTGAGAAAGACACTAAGAGGATGAAAAGACCAGCCATACATGGGGAGAAAATATCTCCAAACCACAAACCTGACAAACAACTGATATCCAGAATATCTAAAGAACTCTCAAAACTCAACAATAAACAACTCAATTAAAAATGAACAAAAGATTTGAATGGACATTTGGCCAAAGAGGATATACAAATGGAAAATAAGTACATGAAAAAATACACAATCTCATTAGTCTTTAGGGAAATGCAAATTAAACCCACCATGACATATCATTGTATCCCTATTAGAATGGCTAAAATAAAAACTAAACTAAACAAACAAGCAAAAGAAAAAAAAAAAAAAAGGCTGACAATACCATATGCAAAGGAGGATGTAGATCAAGTGGAACTTTCATGAATTGCTGGTATAAATGCCAAATCGTACAGCCATTCTGCAAAACAGTTTAGCAGTTTCCCACAAAGTTAAACGTATACTTGTCATATGACCCCTGAAATTCTACTCCTAGGTATTTCAGATGAAATGAAAATCCATGTTCACACAAAACCCTGAATGTATTGTTCATATTTGCCCAAATCTGGCAACAACCCAATGTCCCTCAGCTGAGGAATAGATGAACGGTGGTACATCCATATAGTGGAATACTACTCAGCAATAAAAAGGAATAAACTATTGATACATGCAAGAACATCTATCTATCTGTCTGTCTATCTATCATATATACTGCATTTGAATGAACCTCAAATGCATTATGGTAAGCAAAAGAAGACAGACTCAAAGGCTATATACTGTATGATTCCACTCATGCAATATTCTGGAAATGTCAAAACTATAGAGAATAATTCTGTTCTCTGTTAAGGATGGGGAATGAGCTCAACTACAAAGGGGTAGCATAATGGGGGTAGAAGGATGGAACTATTCTGTATCTTAATCGTGGTGGTGGTTATATGACTCTGCATTTGTCAAAACTCATAAAAATATATGCCAGAGAGTGAATCTTACTGCATATAATGTTTTAAAAGATGAAAATTAAAATTCAAAACAGAAAAAAGAAGGCACTGAGATTTAGGAAATTCAGCAACCGATTCTATTCTTTCTTACTTAGTCTTGGAGGAGAGCGGAAGGCACCTGCAGGGGCTGGGGTCTCGATCTAGGCTTATTTGTTGAAGTATATCACATCTGTACTCTCCAGGATTTATGCAGGCTAAAGTGACAGTTTACAAGGTGTCGGAGCTCAGAGGCTTTTTTTGCCTCTACTGGGGCTGGCCTGGGATTCCCAGAGCTGTTAGACTGCCTATCCACGGGCAGCAGGTACCCTCAGGAGAATCCAACTAATTCAGTGCAATTCCAAATACAATTTTTTTTTCTGCTGCCACCTAGCTCTTTAAAGATAGATTCAACAGAAAAAGTTCTTATATTAGCTAATCCTTTGAAGGTGAGAAAATTAGGTAATTCTGGAAGTATATTACCTTTCTAAGCTGACTAGGGTCCTGTTAAGCAACAATTTCCTAAATGGAATAGCAAATGTAACAAGACTCTAATTTACGATCAAGGCATTAGTAAAAGCAAACAGGATCCAAAGGCACCTTGGCTATTGTTAGAATCTCCCCACAATCACTATCAACTGCTTCCAAACCTTGCAATTTCCAAATGTCTCTCATATACTTCAGGTAACCTTAAGTGCATTTTAAAAGCAGGGAAATTTTAGGTGTCTGGGAGAGTTGCTGGTGACAACACTAAGAAAAAGATGCATTTTATGAATTTATCAGAGGCAAATATCTACCATACACACTGGGAAAAACCTTTATTTTTCCAGGTGTCAGCTTGAGTATCTAACATTTTAATTTATGTTCTGATATCTTTGAGAATAAATGTGTTCCTGTCATCAAAATAATTGCCTTTCCTATGAGTGGAATTTGTAATCGCACCATCATTCCATATCCTCTAACCTAGAGTGGATATGCCACGCAAGTTAGTAGGCTTTCATCAGAGGGTAACGTCGTAAATCCTGAGTGGGGAGGTCTTTTGCCCACCAATTTTCAGACCATGATGACAATTTCATTTAAGGAAAACAAAACAAAACAAAACAAAACACCTCCAGCCAGATGCAAAGAAACCCAATCCTACTATTCAGAATAAAGATTTTGGTTTCTGGAAAACATGGAGTGAATATGTTACTACAGTGTATACAAGTGTCTTCATGTATTTAACAAATACCTTCCTCGTTAGAGCCATAAAGATTAATAAACTTCTCTCATACAAAAAAAGTATCTTTGAAAAGATACTTTAAATGAAATTTACCTAATTAAGGCCACGTTTAAGTGAATTGCTCATTTTTCTCCTTAACCCGGCAAGTTAGCAAGTATCCAAAGAGACAGCCCAAACGACTATAATATCCCTACTTGCTTTTTCTGGTCTTTGTAAAGCTCAGACTACCAAGGCTTCCCTTGGGGACACCCAAGCAGTCAGTCCACCAGCATGGATCAAGATCTGTGTAGAAAGCCATTACTTATTTTCATATATTCATGTTCTAATAAATCTGGGGCTGAAGGAAAGCAATATGTGGAGTCTTTCCTTATTTGCATTCATTATTTGCTTTGTTATGTTTTGGGCCCTTTAGCTAATTCGGAATGAATCAAGGAATAATTACTTTCCTTTTTTTTTCAAAAGTATGTTTATCTAGGAATAGAATTATAAAATACATTAAACTCTCAAAATATGTTCATTTTACATATTTATAAAAGCATATTCAAGACGCATAAATAAAAATGAATGCTTTTTTTTGTATTTATGCCAACCTAATTTAGACCTTTATAAAACAATAACAGGGTAGGATTATTTCTGAGACTAACCCAATCATGTCTTTGGGTTTCACTATGCATCTGCATGCCTATGCCTGGGTATGCACTTCCTCCTCAGCTGTGCAGGCAACTACTACCCAATATTTTAATATTATTAATAACTCTAGTGAAAAGTATAAACTATACTGTAGAATTAAAAGGGAAAATGAGAAGCCAACTTTGAAGTATTATAATCTATTTAGGATTAATTTATGAATATAATAATGGGGACTAATTCTGGTACCCCAATGAAGATAATTTGGAATTCAGTGACTTAAATAAACCAGAGGACTTTTGTGAAGGAAAGGAGCACTGGACATTTAACGTAGACTACAGTGCTATTTGGAGCTCTTACACCTAAAAAAGGAAACTTTTCCATTGCAACAAGTCTTGCTGTTGAAAACTGAGGTAATAGTATGTATAAATGCAAGGTATCTCTTCCCATAACACTTAAAAATTGAGTCTTTTATTTTCTATAACTTTTAAGCTAGAGTGATTTCATTTCAAAAGCAACTCTTCTACTTCCATGTAAATGACTCTTGGCTGCATTCTATCCCAAACCTTTGGTCTTGTATGAAAACTCATCAGGACTTTGTCTTCAAGGATGTGCTTGCAGCTCATATTTTCCTTTGTTTCTCTTAAGACTGTTTAGTAACTTTCTTTAGGGGCTAGAGATGAATCCAGTGATCAAAAGCCTTTCTTTCTTTTCTTTATTTTTTCCTTTAACACAAATACACTAGCTTCTATTTTCATACCTGAATAGTTTACTAGAGTTCTCAAAATGCCTCTTTTGGACACAGACTATTGAGAAGGAAGAACAGACCATAATTTGTCTTCTCTCTTGTCTCAACAGATGCTGTCTACTTTGTTTAAAACATGGAGCTGTTATGTACATTACAAAATGTTTACTTACTTTTTTATTGATAAGCTTTTTAAACCAAAGTTGTTCCTTTATGCCCTTCCTATCACTAATAGAAAAAGGCAACCAAAAGTAGAAAGAAAATATTAGTTTCCCCAATTTTTACTTTCATGAATATTTTCAGCATTTATTTTATATTTCAAGACAAGAGTCTGTAGAGTTATCCACTTATGATATTTTCATAATACCTAGTATCATTCTGTATACATCCTAGGTACTTGATAAGTGTTCGTTGTTTTTAATTGTTTTAACCATAAATGCAGAATAATCATTATGAAACCTAGAGATCACTTATAGAATATATAGTAGTACTTTCTATGAAGAAAAAATGCATTTTATTAACAGATGTAATTTTACTACATGGCTGATGAATTTCAGTTTTATTCTTGCCCTCTGGGCAAGAATGATAGCAACTGATTTAAAATCACAGCACCAAGAGTTCCTTTTGTACTAGAAAGCAAGCATTTTGGGTGCAAAAGATGAGTTTTTACAGAAGAAAGAATTTTGCCTTTGGGATCTTACTGGTTTTCTCACTATTTCAACCTTAAGTTAGCTAAATTGAGCCACTTCTGAAATCCTTCACACCAAATGCTCAACCTAAGTTTCTCTCTTGCCTCTCAGGGAAAATGTGGTGGAGTTCATTCTTCACAAAGGAGCCTGGACACATCCCACACTCTACAGGTGAAGGGGCATCAGCCCAATCAGCACATAAATCATTTAGCAAGAAATAGCTGTCTTACTAAATTTTACCTCTTCATTAGGTTTTTTTCAGTTCAGACTTCCTTTATATTCGCAAAGCCATTTCTTTCTTTAAAAATGTCTTAAGACTCCTAGGGCATTTGATTGACCTGAGAGGCAGAAGAAGTGGCCTGCTCCAGAGGAAAAAGATCCATTTTCATTTCTTTGGAAATTTCTGAAGTTATAATCTCAGCATTGTCAAAGGGATGGTACGTTTCCTCTCAAAAGATAATTGCAACTACAAAGGAATGGAGTGGAAGAAGGAATTGTTCTCATCTGAAATGCCATATTCATGATCTAGTAACGTGAATTTCACATACTGATACTGTTTTAATGGATTTACATGAAAATATTTTAAATCATAATTTTCATTTCAATTAAACATCAAGTGACATGTTATTATGCTAAGAACTGTAGAGAATAAAAATAAACCATTTTGGGGCTTCCCTGGTGGCACAGTGGTTAAGAATCCACCTGCTAGTGCAGAGGACACGGGTTCGAGCCCTGGTCCAGGAAGATCCCACGTGCTGCAGAGCAACTAAGCCTGCGCGCCACAACGACTGAGCCTGCGCTCTAGAGCCCGCGAGCCACAACTACTGAGCCCATGTGCCACAACGACAGAAGCCCTCGCACCGCTGAGATTGGCTCAAGATGGCAGAGTAGAAGGACGTGCATGCACTCCCTCTTGCGAGAGCACTGGAATCACAACTAACTGCTGAACAATCATCGACAGGAAGACACTGGAATTCATCAAAAAAGATACTCCACATCGAAAGACAAAGGAGAAGCCACAATGAGACGGTAGGAGGGGCGCAATCACAATAAAATCAAATCCCAGAACTGCTGGGTGGGTTACTCACAAACTGGAGAACACTTATACCACAGAAGTCAACCCACTGGAGTGAAGGTTCTGAGCCCCACGTCAGGCTTCCCAACCTGGGGGTCCAGCAACAGGAGGAGGAATTCCTAGAGAATCAGACTTTGAAGGCTACTGGGATTTGAATGCAGGACTTTGACAGGACTGGGGGAAACAGAGACTCCACTCTTGGAGGGCACACACAAAGTAGTGTGTGCATCGGGACCCGGGAGAAGGAATAGTGACCCCATAGGAGACTGAACCAGACCTACCTGCTAGTGTTGGAGGGGCTCCTGCAGAGGCGGGGGGTGGCTGTGGCTCACCGTGGGGAAAAGAACGCTGTCAGCAAAAGTTCTGGGAAGTACTCCTTGTTGTGAGCCCTCCCAGAGCCCACCATTAGCCCCATCAAAGGCCTGCAGGCTCCAGTGCTGGGTTGCCTCAGGCCAAACAACCAACAGGGAGGGAACCCAGCCCCACCCATCAGCAGTCAAGGGGATTAAAGTTTTACTGAGCTCTGCCCACCAGAACAACACCCAGCTCTACCCACCACCAGTCCCTCCTGTCAGGAAACTTGCACAAGCCTCTTAGATAGCCTCTTCCACCAGAGAGCAGACAGCAGAAGCAAGAAGAACTACAATCCTGCAGCCTGTGGAACAAAAACCACATTCACAGAAAGATAGACAAGATGAAAAGGCAGAGGGCTATGTACCAGATGAAGGAACAAGATAAAACCCCAGAAAAACAACTACATGAAGTGGAGATAGGCAACCTTCCAGAAAAAGAATTCAGAATAATGATAGTGAAGATGATCCAGGACCTCGGAAAAAGAATGGAGGCAAAGATCGAGAAGATGCAAGAAATGTTTAACAAATACCTAGAAGAATTAAAGAACAAACAAACAGAGATGAACAATACAATAACTGAAGCTAAAAATACACTAGAAGGAATCAACAGCAGAACAACTGAGGCAGAAGAACGGATAAGTGACTGGAAGACAGAATGATGGAATTCACTGCCGTGGAACAGAATAAAGAAAAAAGAATGAAACGAAACGAAGACAGCCTAAGAGACCTCTGGGACAACGTTAAACGCAACAACATTCGCATTACAGGGGTCCCAGAAGGAGAAGAGAGAGAGAAAGGACCTGAGAAAATATTTGAAGAGATTATAGTCGAAAACTTTCCTAACATGGGAAAGGAAATAGCCACACAAGTCCAGGAAGCGCAGAGAGTCCCAGGCAGGATAAACTCAAGGAGAAACACCCTGAGACACATAGTAATCAAATAGGCAAAAATTAAAGAAAAGGAAAATTTATTGAAAGCAACAAGGGAAAAACGACAAATAACATACAAGGGAACTCCCATAAGGTTAACAGCTGATTTCTCAGCAGAAACTCTACAAGCCAGAAGGGAGTGGCATGATATATTGAAAGTGATGAAAGGGAAGATCCTACAACCAAGATTACTCTACCTGGCAAGGATCTCATTCAGATTCGATGGAGAAATCAAAAGCTTTACAGACAAGCAAAAGCTAAGAGAATTCAGCACCACCAAACCAGCTCTACAACAAATGCTAAAGGAACTTCTCGAAGTGGGAAACACAAGAGAAGAAAAGGACCTACAACAACAAAAAAAAGCCAAAACAATTAAGAAAATGGTAATAGGAACACACATATTGGTAATTACCTTAAACGTGCATGGATTAAATGCTCCAATCAAAAGACACAGGATTGCTGAATGGACACAAAAACAAGACCCATATATATGCTGCCTACAAGAGACCCACTTCAGACCTAGGGACACATACAGACTGAAAGTGAGGGGATGGAAAAAGATATTCCACGCAAATGGAAATCAACAGAAAGCTGGTGTAGCAATTCTCATATCACACAAAATAGACTTTAAAGCAAAGACTATTACAAGAGAAAACAAACCTGGAGTAGCTATACTCATTTCAGATAAAATAGACTTTAAAATTAAGAATGTTACAAGAAGGAACACTACATAATGATCAAGGGATCAACCCAAGAAGAAGATATAACAATCATAAATATATATGCACCCAACATAGGAGCACCTCAATACATAAGGCAACTGCTAACAGCTATAAAAGAGGAAATCGACAGCAACACAATAATAGTGGGGGACTTTAACACCTCACTTACACCAATCGACAGATCATCCAAACAGAAAATTAATAAGGAAACACAAGCTCTAAATGACACAATAGACCAGATAGATTTAATTGATATTTATAGGACATTCCATCCAAAAACAGCAGATTACACTTTCTTCTCAAGTGCGCATGGAACATTCTCCAGGATAGATCACATCTTGGGTCACAAATCAAGCCTCAGTAAATTTAAGAAAATTGAAATCATATCAAGCATCTTTTCTGACCACAACACTTTGAGATTAGAAATGAATTACAGGGAAAAAAACGTAAAAAACACAAACACATGGAGGCTAAGCAATACGTTACTAAATAACCAAGAGATAACTGAAGAAATCAAAGAGGAAATCAAAAAATACCTAGAGACAAATGACAATGAAAACACTATGACCCAAAACCTATGGGATGCAGCAAAAGCAGTTTTAACAGGGAAGTTTATAGCTATACAAGCTTACCTCAGGAAACAAGAAAAATCTCAAGTAAACAATATAACCTTACACCTAAAGAAACTAGAGAAAGAAGAACAAACAAAACCCAAAGTTAGCAGAAGGAAAGAAATCATAAAGATCAGAGCGGAAATAAATGAAATAGAAACAAAGAAAACATTAGCAAAGATCAATAAAACTAAAAGCTGGTTCTTTGAGAAGATAAACAAAATTGATAAACCATTAGCCAGACTCATCAAGAAAAAGAGGGAGAGGACTCAAATCAATAAAATCAGAAATGAAAAAGGAGAAGTTACAACAGACACCGCAGAAATACAAAGCATCCTAAGAGACTACTACAAGCAACTCTATGCCAATAAAATGGACAACCTGGAAGAAATGGACAGATTCTTAGAAAGGTATAACCTTCCAAGACTGAACCAGAAAGAAACAGAAAATATGAACAGACCAATCACAAGTAATGAAATTGAAACTGTGATTAAAAATCTTCCAACAAACAGAAGTCCAGGACCAGATGGCTTCACAGGTGAATTCTATCAAACATTTAGAGAAGAGCTAACACCCATCCTTCTCAAACTCTTCCAAAAAATTGCAGAGGAAGGGACACTCCCAAACTCATTCTATGAGGCCACCATCACCCTGATACCAAAACCAGACAAAGATGGTACAAAAAAAGAAAATTACAGACCAATATCACTAATGAATATAGATGTAAAAATCCTCAACAAAGTACTAGCAAACAGAATCCAAGAACACATTAAAAGGATCATACACCACGATCAAGTGGGATTTTTCCCAGGGATGCAAGGATTCTTCAGTATATGCAAATCAATCAATGTGATACACAATATTAACAAATTGAAGAATAAAAACCATATGATCATCTCAATAGATGCAGAAAAAGCTTTTGACAAAATTCAACACCCATTTATGATAAAAACTCTCCAGAAAGTGGGCATAGAGGGAACCTACCTCAACATAATAAACGCCATATACGACAAGCCCACAGCAAACATCATTCTCAGCGGTGAAAAACTGAAAGCATTTCCTCTAAGATCAGGAACGAGACAAGGATGTCCACTCTCACCACTATTATTCAACATAGTTTTGGAAGTCCTAGCCACGGAAATCAGAGAAGAAAAGGAAATAAAAGGAATACAAATTGGAAAAGAAGAAGTAAAACTGTCACTGTTTGCAGATGACATGATACTATACATAGAGAATCCTAAAACTGCCACCAGAAAACTACTAGAGCTAATCAATGAATTTGGTAAAGTTGCAGGATACAAAATTAATGCACAGAAATCTCTTGCATTCCTATACACCAATGATGAAAAATCTGAAAGAGAAATTATGGAAACACTCCCATTTACCATTGCAACAAAAAGAATAAAATACCTAGGAATAAACCTACCTAGGGAGACAAAAGACCTGTATGCAGAAAACTATAAGACACTGATGAAAGAAATTAAAGATGATACCAACAGATGGAGAGATATACCATGTTCTTGGATTGGAAGAATCAATAATGTGAAAATGACTATACTACCCAAAGCAATCTACAGATTCAATGCAATCCCTATCAAATTACCAATGGCATTTTTTTCGGAACTAGAACAAATCATCTTAAAATTTGAATGGAGACACAAAAGACCCCGAATAGCCAAAGCAGTCTTGAGGGAAAAACACGGAGCTGGAGGAATCAGACTCCCTGACTTCAGACTATACTACAAAGCTCCAGTAGTCAAGACAATATGGTACTGGCACAAAAACAGTAACATAGATCAATGGAACAAGATAGAAAACCCAGAGATAAACCCACGCACCTATGGTCAACTAATCTATGACAAAGGAGGCAAAGATATACAATGGAGAAAAGACAGTCTCTTCAATAAGTGGTGCTGGGAAAACTGGACAGCTACATGTAAAAGAATGAAATTAGAATACTCCCTAACACCATACACAAAAATAAACTCAAAATGGATTAGAGACCTAAATGTAAGACCAGACACTATAAAACTCTTAGAGGAAAACACAGGAAGAACGCTCTTTGACATAAATCACAGCAAGATCTTTTTTGATCCACCTCCTAGAGTAATGGAAATAAACACAAAAATAAACAAATGGGACCTAATGAAACTTCAAAGCTTTTGCACAGCAAAGGAAACCATAAACAAGACGAAAAGACAACCCTCAGAATGGCAGAAAATATTTGCAAACGAATCAACGGACAAAGGATTAATCTCCAAAATATATAAATAGCTCATTCAGCTTAATATTAAAGAAACAAACAACCCAATCCAAAAATGGGCAGAAGACCTAAATAGACATTTCTCCAAAGAAGACATACAGATGGCCACGAAGCACATGAAAAGATGCTCAACATCACTAATTATTAGAGAAATGCAAATCAAAACTACAATGAGGTATCACCTCACACCAGTTAGAATGGGCATCATCAGAAAATCTACAAACAACAAATGGTGGAGAGGGTGTGGAGAAAAGGGAACCCTCTTGCACTGTTGGCCGGAATGTGAATTTATACAGCCACTATGGAGAACAATATGGAGGTTCCGTTAAAAAACTAAAAATAGAATTACCATATGACCCAGCAATCCCACTACTGGGCATATACCCAGAGAAAACTGTAATTCAAAAAGACACATGCACCCCAATGTTCACTGCAGCACTATTTACAATAGCGAGGTCATGCATGGAAGCAACCTAAATGCCCACCGACAGACAAATGGATAAAGAAGTTGTGGTACATATATACGATGGAATATTACTCAGCCATAAAAAGGAATGAAACTGGGTCATTTGTAGAGATATGGATGGACCTAGAGACTGTCATACAGAGTGAAGTAAGTCAGAAAGAGAAAACAAATATTGTATATTAATGCATATATGTGGAATCTAGAAAAATGGTACATATGAACCAAGAGAGACCCAGATGTAGAGAACAAATGTATGGGCACCAAATTTGGAAGTGGGGGATGGTAGTGAGATGAATTGGGAGATTGGGATTACACTAATATGTATAAAATAGATAACTAATTAATAAGAACCTGCTGTATAAATAATAAATTAAAAAAAAAAAAGAAAATGGGCAGAAGACCTAAATAGAGATTTCTCCAAAGATGACATACAGATGGCCAAGAAGCACATGTACAGCTGCTCAACATCAGTAATTAGAGAAATGCAAATCAAAACTACAATGAGGTATCGCCTCACACCAGTTAGAATAGCCATCATCAGAAAATCTACAAACAACAAATGCTGATAATTTTCCTTTTAAATCTGGACTTCCTCACTCCCTCAAAATTCCAAGTTGATTCAACTAACATGTATTGTGTACCTAGTATGTGCTAGACATTGGGGTGGGGAGGCATCAACGGACAAGATGCAGCCTGTTTAGAACTTGGATATTTAACAGACATGAGGGACCATGAGATCTGACCCCATTCTTAAATACCTGTAGATTAAATGTCTTGGTTGAATGCATGTGTAGGAGTCAGAGACTTTTGAACCTGTGAAGGTGGGTGAATCAATTTCTTATCTTTATTTCCAGATGTTGATCTTCACTGCTTCGAAAAGACTTGAACCTCTGAAAAAGGAACCAGAAGGATGCTTGTGAAATAGCAGGGGTTTCGCTTGCCTTGGCTCGTTACAAATCTATGAAGTACTGGTTCACTGCCTTGGGTAACCATACAAGATCTCTTTCAAACACCTCTCCTTTCTGTTGCTTCTACTTCCCCTTAAACATCTGGTGGACGATGGAAAAAACACCTTGATTTATAGTATCACAAAACAACACCATAAGAATGGGTAAAATTAAATAAATACATACACAGAGAAAAGGTAAATGTTGTGAATCCACTGACTTGAAATGCATTCTTTTTTTCCCCAAAACACTTAAGAAATTTTATTGAAAACAATACAATACAGAAACACCAGATTCTCATTTTAAAGTAAAACAGCATCTTCCATAACTTTCCTAGTACTCCACCATTCTTATTACTATTAAAAAAGAAAACCAAGTTCCAGATCCAAAATAATTAATGAACCTGCTGGTAAACATTTTTCTCATGGTTCTAGCTTCCACTCCACTTATTTTTAAAATTTTACATTTGCACCTTTTCAAGAATGAGTAGCAATTTTTATTTGATTAATATCTGTGAGAACTGGACTTAAACTTTCTTCATAATAATTTAAAAAACAAAAAAAAACCACACACACCTTCATCAAACTCAGAGAAAATACACATTTGTTCATTAAAGCTCACCTACTTTAGATAATTTTTTCTTTTCACATGTTAGCATAGTAAGCCACTGTTTGATCCATGAGGCAAAAGCTGTACAAATGACAAGACCTGTTAATTCCCTAGGGAAACCTTACGGCAAAAGCAAAAGCCTTCCTCTACAAAAGAAAAACAAAGCAGAGGCATGGGGACTGGGGCGACATCTCAGGTGAATAAGCACCACAAGGATGAAGAAGACAATTTTTGTACAAACATATGCAAGATAAAGTTTAAAAAGGAGCATTGAGCATTCATGTTTCCTGCAGAAGTAAGGATCATGTCAGATAAAAGGACTCGTGAAACAAGTTCTGCTTAGCTCTTAATTAACAGAATCTTGTTAGTTCTCTCCTACATATACCCGTGGTTTCAGAGCCTTGTTTCAGAGCTCTTCCTTCCTCCTGTTCACTGACCTGGATCCCAGGCCTGCCCAACAATCTCTATAGAAGACAGTGTTAGTGTGTTTGGGTCCCTCTTTGGAGAGCTGTCACCTCTCCTTCACCTGACCACTGGGATTAACGCCAAATTCCAGGCAGTCACTTCATGCTTTTGAGCTGTAGCAGAATAAACATTTTAGAGTGGAGATTTCTTTAAGGCTACAAACTTTACAAGTTGGTCCCATTAACAAGGACCTAGGGGCAGGAGTTTTTTAAACGGCATGAATCAAACACTTGCACATTTCAGCAGAATACAGTTTACATTCATCTCTAAATCTGAGATTAAGAAACTATTAGCTGGTTTCCAACTGGTTTCAATACTGGTTTGAAGTTTGAATAATTTTACTGTGCAGACATTATTTTGTTTAAATATTAAACATCAAATCTTTTCCTGACTATCCAGACAGAAATAGAGAAAGCAGGAACAACAGGCAGGAGAAGAAAGAGTCCAGTTAACAGACTTGTGACTTCTATGCCATCTGTAACAAGGGGAGGGACTTCGGCATGGGTTTCAAAATTGCCTGGGAGCTGCCGCCTAAAGTCACCTCTGCTTGGCACAAACTATGTTTTCTACACAAGGAGTCTGATTCCTACAAAGGCAAAAGAAACCCAGAAAGCAAAACAGAAGGAACTGGGGTGGTCTCCCGTTGTCTGATAAAAGGGCTAATATTACACTCATTTAATAAGTTATAGTGGATATTCTGTAGCACTAAAGGAACTGTCATTTTACTTTGTACTACCGAGTCCTTGCCACGCAGAAGAGCTCTTCCTGAGAAATAAAGAACTTCAATCCTGGTTACCCTCAGAGGACACCTTGAGCCTGGGTAAGGTCCTCAAGATGAAGATTTCCTGCTAGCAGGAAGGTATTCTCTACTAACTTTCAGGCTTACTGCACAATAGTTGAAACAACAGGCAAGTTGGCTATCTCAGTAAATCTCAATGTCACTTGGCCATATGTGCTCAGCTAATTATTCAGTCACTGTTTTCTAAATTAACATTAAACAACTCAACTTGCTTATATAGGCACAACTTTTTTTTTAACTACAGAACTTATATGCTGGGCTTAGCTGATACAGCACTGTCCCAGGATTACCTGAGGGATGCTTCTCCCAGAGCCCATTCGCACATGGTTTACCTCACAATCTTTTAAACTATCACTCAAAGTTAATTAAGCTGTAAACATTACTGAATAGCTGGGCTTATCGATTATGGAAGGGAAACCAAGGAGCAACAGAAGCACAGGGCAAAAAAGCCTCGAAGGAAAAACCTTTTCTTTGTATTTTTTGTTGCATTTTCAGTCCGCACAAGACTTGTCAGATAAAGTCCCTATACTGTACAAGCAGGCTCAGGACTGAACACATAAGCCTTCTAAATTTGACAACTTTAGCGTAGAAACTGGCTTCTAGACTTCCATCTCTTCTTCTGTGCAAGCAGCTGTCTCCAAACTATTGTGAACAGGCAACCCTGTCTGCGAGGTTCTAAGAACAGTTCAGTTCTTTGAGGGAAGGCAGTGCCAGCAACTGCAGGCTTAGTTTGGCTCTCTCCTGTGTAGTTCTTAGCATTAGATGACGGCTTTGGCTTATCAGAAAGGAGTTCAGGGAGAGGCTTCCAGAGCACAAGCTCCCTGAAGGACGGCTCACGGACTCAATCGTTTTCTTTGTAAAGACTTCATCAAATTCCCTCTTCAAACCTATTTTCACGGTATCAGGAAGGACAAGGCTGGGAAGACGGTTAATATTTCTGTCAGTTTCAACTTCATCTTCATCAGTTATTCTGTCCTCAATTTCCTGAAGCCTCCTTCGGGCACCTTCACACTGTGGTTCTCCTGGGGTCTGATTCATCTCTTCACAAATAATAACTAACATGCCAGGTGCAGAAAGGCCATTAGTGCACGGATTTACTCCACGACCCTCTATATCCTGATGTGCACAAAGAATCCAGTCATTAGGACCAGCACAGAGCTCTGCTTCAGTTGGCCTTTTCCTTCTTCCTGGACAATCCTCCTCCTCCTCTCGCTTGTGTTTCTTTCTACGGTGAACTGAAACACATCGGCGCGCCGCGCTCCCGCCCGGGCTGCTTGGGGCCCCGACTGCGGGGCCAGCCCGGCGCGTCCGGCCCCAGCGGGAAGGCCCGGCCTAGGAAAGCCGGCGGCGGCTGCGGGAAGTCCGAGCCGCCGCCCAGCGGGGAGGCCGCTGAAGAGCCAGCAGAGCGCCGCCGTGGCTGCCGGGGAGACGAGGAGGCTGCGCCCGCGGCCCCCCTGAAATGCATTCTTCCTAGCAACACACCTTCAGCCTGTCACTGTATTTCTAAGTTTGATAAATGTGCTCCTTTTTAAATTTACATATGCTGCTTCCGCAAGGCAGGAGGACCTGATAATCACAGTAGCAACAATGTTCTGAGGGAAATGGTGCTTTGTATCAATCCAGAAGCACCGTTTGAAAATCTATCTTTTGCTGCAGAAGAGAAAACTGCTACTGAACTTTTAACTGGAACTTTTTTTTTTTTATTACAGAGAGGGTGCTGAAAACAGGCTAAACGCTCACTAGATGACCCCTGTTTTACTATTTTACGTTATTTTCTATTACTTTTTCATTTGGAAAAGTTATCTAGAGCCTTGGAACAATGTTGCTGAGGAATGCACCACCAACCCGAGGCTGTTCTCAGGGAACTCAAGGTCAGATAGGCACACATAATATTGAATTATAAAGCACCCTGCTGCACACCAGGTTCAAATATGTGCACCCTAAGTCCTGTCTCCAGTGCATGGAACGAACTCTTTAGACAGCGTTTATACAGTTAAAGACACTGTATCATGAATGCCAAAGACAACGGTGACATCTTTGTCCCCTTTTTTTTTTCCTTTTGTAGAATGTTAAATGATCATCATATGGAATTTATTAAGCATCCCAATTTACAGATGATAAGAAATAAGAGTTATACTTATTAGGTAGCTTAAGAAACTACTGGAGAAGCCAAAGGCACAAGTGTCAACTGCTATTCTTTAGATAGGCTTACTTATAATAGGCTTAATACATTTATAAGGTAAAATTAATCTGCTAGTAGAAGATAATTTCCAAATGTCTGAAAAGGAAGATGACAAGAACTCAAAAAAAATTCAGAATTTCATTTTAATCTCAGAAAAAAAGGGTGACTGTGGTGGTGTGGGCCTGATTTTTAGCAGGAGCTTCTTGTCCTGTTAATGCACAGCAACGTCCTGATTACCTCGTTGTTCATCATGTTGCAGGTAGCAGGTTGGCCTGATGATTGCAGAGGACAAGTGCTGCTGTGTTAGCCAGCTTCCTGCATTCATCACAATTCTCGTTCCTATACCCAGGGTCCGTATCCTCTCAGTGACTCACAAAAGTGCCACTGTCATCATAATGCCAGGCATGTTAATATTATAAATTGTGACCTCTAGCCCAAAAATAGTTATCTTCATTTATTATGAAAGGGGATCTTTTACTTTCATCAGAAGCTTAAACAAGTATAAGTCTCCCCACTCTGGTCTAAGACTATCACATAGCAAAAACAAATCTTTGTGGCTATTACTTTTGTGTTTAATTTTTCATGTGACATAAACTAAGTATGGCTGTATCCTTCAATGAACTCTCAAGTCCTTCTCTAATGACCTTCTTGGCTATTAATCAGACTTTCAAACTAGTACTTGGGTTCAGACTCCAGTGATGAGAGAAAAAGTTGAGCTAAATAAATCCAAGAGCACAGTCAGGTAGTTTTCATACTGTGCTTTCCCAGGAGCGGTTCAACTTAAGTAAACAAACCCTCAAAATGGTGCCTCAGCTGTAATAACACCCTAATAGCCCTAGATGGACAGAAAATCAATGCAAATCTCTAGACATTTTGAGCTCTCCCATTATAATAGGATATGCATTTTGCAGGATAACAGAGTAGCTTATTACAGATGGGGCTGCCATTGTCCTGAGTATGCTGGCATGCCTCAGTTTCCCCCCACGTGGTTGCTTCTTGCTTTCTGTCAGGTTGGAGAGAAAAGCCAGCAGCTCAGGATAGCACAGTGGAAAAAAACCACCACTGTGCTCTGGGGCTCAGCCTTGACCCTGCCAATTACTGGCTTGCTCCAAACAACCAGCTCTCAGCAGGGGCTTCTTTGACCTCCATTTTCTCCTTTTTTCCTTTCCGTGATACTTTATGGATACTTCCATTTTCACATTTCACATTGCATTAGAAAAATAGATGGCTATCTTTCAGTAAGATTTCCCTGTGTGCCAAGCTAAGTGATTTACGTACAAATTTATGTATCATAACCTCATGCAAGTAAGTAATACTATCCTCACATTCCAGTTTTACACAAAGCACTAGGCTGTGTGCTGGGAGTTCTTCCCTCCCTGTATATTCCCAGTACAAGGCTGTACTTTATAAATGAGGAAACTGAGGAAACTGAAACCCAGAAAAGTTAAGGTCACTCAGCTAGTAAATAGACGACCTATGATTTGAACTGATATCCAAAGCCCGTACTCTTAGCCATGGTCGTCTGCTGCTGCTCTTAGTGGCTTACATATCTGTCTTTTGCTACTAGTCTGCTGGCGCCTTGAGAATAGGGACAACATTTTAGTCAATCGTTCTCTCCTTTGTGTCTTGCACAATGTTGGAATTTAGCAATTATATTCAGGCTTGCGCTCATCTTTTCAAAAAAGCTATTATTTGCTCTGCCTAAAGCAAAGGCCCAGCCCCCAGAGCCAGCTGGCCATTCAGGAAGCATTTTTGGAGGGCTTCTTTTCTGGAGGAAAGGTGCTGCAAGGCTGAGAACCCACCACACCTAACGCTTCTCTCTGTACAGAGTACCCACAAGTGCACTGGGCCCAGGTGGACATGTTTGTCTCAGGTAACACAGTCCTCCTGGACCGCAGCTGCCTGGGTCAGAGATCTGGGCCGGGGAATCTTTAGACCGGCCTGTGGCATCTGAGATAAGTTGCCGTGAGAGCTGCGTAATAATGAAAAGAATCCAATCCTCTCCCGAAGAGGTTAGATGTGAGACACACAAAGAAGGCACTAATACCAAGAGACACACAGAAAGAAATCCACTATACAGAGGTCAGGAGATGACAGAAGTCCTGATGGAGCTGGAGTCTGGGGAGAGGGCAGAGCAGTGTTGGAACAGAGGCAGCAAAGGCAACCAGGGGACTGGAGTCACGGCTTGGCTCACCAGAGCTGCTGGTGTGTCCCCAACAATGAGCCTGCTCTCCAGGGGGCACCAGGCTGCAGGCTGCTGAGCCCACCTCCCCAGCTTCCTTCCTTCCTTTGTATCCCTATCACTGAGATCATCTCAGAATGTCTCAGAACCAGCTGCTGGGGCAGGGAGGGGTAGGGCCCAGGCTAAAAAAAAAATGATGAAAACCCACGATCCCAATCTTTAAGGAGCTATGATCTAATGAGGCAGATAGAGATGTTCACAGGTGATTATAATCCAAGACTAGATATGCTTGGATGGACTGGACTATACATCAAAGGGCTCTCTAAAAGGGGCTCCTGGGACATCGCTCTCATTACAGGCCTATTTGACACAGCTGGGAACGGAGGGAAAGAAGAGGAAGGGAAAGGGTGGCAACTGGGAAGACGAAGAAAGCAAAAACCCATTATAATTCTGTTCCTATTTGAATTTATATACTTTAGTAATTGCCTGCAGTGCTGAAAGAGAGCCTAACCTTTTTATTAATATTATCTTTAATAAAAACTCTCTCTTAGTATATTCTGAGTGAGTTTGGTGTTCATTAGGGTGAGGGACAAATAGCAGATGAGTTACGGCACTGCATCATGAAGAGGGAACCTGCCATGACTTCTTCAAGCCTGAGCTGGGGCATTTGCTCCTCCCCTTCATCTGAGGGGACTGAAATCACAGCCTGAATTACAAGCTGGCTTTATAACATGCACCCTGGATATCCCGGTGCTGGACCTGCCCCACAGTTACAAAGTGAATAGGGAATCAAATCAAGTCAACCACAGGCTGACCTTGGTATGTTCCAGGCCTGGGTAAGCAAGGGGACCCCTCTCTTTTTTTTCAGATTGCAATCAGTCCAGTCCTAAGATTATGATGGAGAAGGCCACATCCTTCCCGAAACTTAACTGGTCATTCTTTTCTAGCCTGTGACCTAGCTACCTATATAATCAGAAATTTGAGGTCGCTGAAGGGCAGCTCTGAGAAATAGTGGATCTTGCTGCTCTAGTCTCCTGAGGTCATGGGGGTTGCAGAGTTGGCCTATGTTGTCTGGATGGGTACACTAGGATGCTATTACACACAGCCCATTATTACACTGAACTGAACGGCCACGAACGCAAATATGTCCCTCAACCTGATAACGGCTCACATTTTGTGAATGCTTATGGAGTGTCAGGCCCCTTGAAGCCATGTCTTCTTCTTTACCACTTCCTCTGAGATAGTGAACAACAATATTATTAGTCTGACACTGCAGATGAGGAGAGGGATACTTAGGAAAATAAGTAACTTGACCCAAACAACATGGCCGGTTAGTGGTGAAGACATGGGATTTGAACCCACTCTTTTGGACTTGAGAAGTCCCTGTATTTATTGCCCCAATACACTGCTTCCCAAACATCTGAAGGAAGGATTATACTCTCTTACAAAGAGAATGGAGTGAAAACAATAAGTGTCCAGCTTCTGCAATAATGCCAGTAAATTGGTCAGTCCTTCCGGCTGATTTCTACTCAAGCACCAAGATTTTCTTGGATATCTACATGGTTTCTTTCTCTTCCCACCTCTGGAATTCTCTTGTAGTGATTTTTTTTTTTCCTTTCCATCTTTGCAGAGGTTCTCTGGTGGAAACACATCAGCAGAGAGCAGTGATATGAAATAATTTCTTCCGCTGCCCAAGATTAGCTATTCACTAGTTTAGTCCACAAGTAAAGCAATGCATATTTCAAATGCCATCCCCTGAGTAGCCAGAGTCTGCAGCTTTAGCCTGCTGAGCCAAAATTAATTAGAGATGAATATCATAATAGAACAGTACTGATCGTAGCATATCACTAAGAAGTGTTGGTCTGTGTTAATTAACATGATTCACCATCAACACTCAGTATATTTATATACAATCAACACAGGTATTTGTCTACATAGACCAATATATTTTTTAGTGGTGGCAGAACTCACCTCAGAAATGATCCATAGATTCAAATGCTTGTCCCTTTTGCCTCTACCCAAACCCTGCCCACCACACACACACAGTGGGGTGGCCTAATTGCCTCCATATTGGCTATTTCAAAACACACTGTATAGCATTTGGAACATATGAATATTTGGAAGCCAAGAAATAGAAAATGTTGGCATAAATAAATCAGCATCCTGGGGAACAGACTAGAAAAGGATTCCTAGGCAAGTACAACCTGCCTATAATCTCCCTTTCTCCAAAAGAATCTGAGTATTTCTCTTTTATTTTCATGCAAGCTAATATGCTACACTGCCTGCCATTTCAACAATTAGAAATTCAATAAAAAATACACAGTCTCTTTTAAAAGACAAATATCTCCTCGAAAGTTAGGGGGCTATCGGTCAATCAAATTTGTCCAAATTTCTTTTTATCCCATTTATTTCAGACAAACTGCATTTAAGAATGTGAGTTTTGCCTGAGTGTTGGGGAGGGAGGCAGTACGTTTTGTAGCCCAGGCTCATCCTTGACTCCAGGAAAGAGAAAAAATTCTTCCTCTCCCACTCCTCTTCCAGAGGGCTTCATGGGAACATCCAACTTCTACAACTCAACTGGGTAATTTTATCCATTCCCTACTTTAGCTATGTTATGGATTAAAGAGGCTTCCGTGGACTGGCTTGAGTAGTTAACCACTGTGTGAAACATGGTTTCCAGAGGAAACCACGCTCTGAATACTGAACATCTAATAAACCAATCTTTGGCACAGAACTGTTTGAAACTGCGGACTGTGTGTGCACGGCCTCAGGCTGTCTCTTCCCCCTCCACCCCACAATATACTCATCAGACACTGACTGTTCACGCATGGAAATGCATGTCAAAACAGACGGCTGGAATGCATAGCATGGCTCTGTACACAAAGCTGAAACATCTGGATGAACTGTAGACTAACTATGCTATCCAGATGTTTTAAAATAATTAGTAGGGCCGGCAGTACTTTTCCAGCATTGACATTTTTACCTTTTTTTTTTTTGTATTGAGTAGCCCTAGTCTTTGTAACTGCAATGTTCCTTACTAAAACCCGCCTTTATTCCAGAGAGGCAGGGCTTACTGAACTCAGTGGGTGCATTAGGCACTGTGCAGGGATTAATTCTGGGTTCTCTTGTAAGATGCAGACTTGGTGTGGATCAGGAAAAGGGGAGCAAGGTGAGTGGCCCGTCTATAAAAATTCCTTTTAATCTTTTTCCTCCCTTTTGGCACTCTACTCTGAACCAGAGGCTTGATCTCAGCTCGATTTCAGCTATCTTAAGCCTCTTAACTTTCTGTCCTCTTTCTTATGGGTGTCCTGTGAAACCTGATTCAAAAGCAGGATGTACTCTATTGCAGTTTTTCTCAAAATACGATCAAGGGCCACAAGCAGAGAAACACGCTGGCTGTTTAGTGTGACTGCTGATTCCTAGGTCCTACTTGATCTTCTGACTCAAAGTCTCTGGAGGATATGTCCTGGGAATCTGTCTTTTAAATAAACTCTCCAGGTATGTCTAGTGCAAGCTTAAGAGAACTACTGCATTATATAATGCCTTATTGTGATTGTTTCGACTCATGAAACTTTCACTTCAATTTTAGTAACCTATAGAATCTAGAAATCTATGTAAGAACAGTTATAAATCAAAATATCAGGGTGCTTCTAAAAACGTAATGCAAGCAAGTTAGGAACTTGATAATTCATCACAGATACTTGCTCTAGAATCTGTTCTGAAGTGTGTTGGGCATTTTTCTCTCTGAAATCTGATTTCCATGTAAGATCAATAAGGGAATATTTATATTGCTGATATGGTGACCATTTATTATTTGATTTTTACAAAATCCTTGCCTCTAAGCAATTGACATTCAAAACAAATCATTCCTTCATTAGCCATAATAATACTTTATTGCCTCTGTTCTGAAGTATTCATTTTATTTCCATTATCCCTATTGTATAAAACAGGCACAAATCTAGCAGAGCCCAGTTTATCACAGGCAAATTGAACGGAGAGGCTAAGTAAACGCGATCTGCTAGATTTTCCCCTCAGATTAGCAACCAGAAGAGTTCATCTTCTCTAAGAGCCCCCGGTGGGTCTGTGGGAAGCAGTTTGAGTGAAGAAGGTCTGCAATATGGAGCTACAACTCTTCCAAAATCATTGCTAAGCTAATTTATTACAATTGAACCAATTACCAAGTGAGTTGTTTGGCATCAAGGCAAACCACTTGGTGAGTAAGGAACTTTTCCACATTTTCCTGGGAAGGGCAGAGGGAGACCGTGGGGACAGACTGCATTTCAGAACCTCCTCAGGAGAGCTGGCTCTGTAGAGACACAGGCGCTCCTGGAAATGAAAAAAGCTTCACGAGACCATTTTTGGTGTCTGAACTCAACTCTCTGCATGGAAAATGGGAGGTTACGTGAGTGGCTTACGGACAGCAGATTGTGTGGTTGGGTTTCCCCTGCTGGCAGTGACTCTCTTAGCCTCACATGGCTTTAGACCAACAGCTGGAGCACAGTGAAGGACTTGGGGCTCATCAGATGTTTCTGCAGAGGGTCATGGCTCTGGGTATCCCTCAAGGCTGGACAAGTGTGAGTGGCCTTTGCTATCACAAATAGTTTTCCTATTTTTTTTTTTCCTTTGCTATCACAAAATAGTTTTCCTATTTTGTTTTTCCTTACTTAAAATGAGTGCTACTCTGTCTTTTTTATGAGAATGTAAATTTCATTACATAACTGGCCATATCGTGGGTACTCAATAAATGAATCAACTTCAAGATAAAATAAAATAAAATAATATTAAATTAAATTTTAAAAAATAGTGTTACTCACATTCTTAAGTTTCAAACTCAAGTATCTAGTTGCATTTGGGTTCTCAGGTTCCATGAAATGGCCCCTCTACCTAATGCTCTGCATGCAGTAGGACCTCCACTGATGCCGGTGGGCTGCCTGGCATAAGGTTCTTTTCCAGAATCAGCCTTGGAGCCACCGGTAGGTAGATTTTCTAACATGGCTCCAATCCAGCCCCCACTTTTCACATGTAGATTTATCCCGGGAATCAACGGTGCAGAGTATAGTCGGTGCTGCTTGCATTTAGCTATCTCATCTCTCCTGGCTCACTTAGGAAGCATCTCACTTCTGTTTATCTCAAATTCAGCTTCTCTACTTCTGTTAGTCAGAGCAATTCCCCAAACGTGGTTGGCAAAGAGCTGTGGGACTGAGGTATCAGGCCTGTTGTTTCCAACTCTTGTGAGGTTCTGAGATGAGGTTTGTTTGATTTTCTTTTTAGAGCTTTGTTCACCTCGGAGATGTTAATTTCTCAGAACTGGAGCGCACTTTTCCTCTCAGGCAAATCTTATCTAGAGAGAAGCCACTAATTGCGAAATTAAACGGTGGTTATTATTTTCCACTGATGGCAAAGCCTGCACTTTATTAAAGAACAAATAGAATATTGCTTTATGGGAAATTTAGAATAAACCTACCCAAATGGTATACACGGGTCTCCTCATGGCTATAAAAGCAATGTGCTTTATATATTTACTTTACGTTTATACAATTAACATCAGGCATTCTTCTTTACTTTCATTTGTAAGTACATTAGTACACTGAAATTTTTGTCATAAAAAGTAGAAATGTTTTATGAGTGTTTAAATCTACACATAAAGGTTAAAAGCATTGTTCTCTGTATTTAAAAAAATGCCTACAATACAATAATTACTCATCTTGAAATGTCTACTGAACATAATACCTATTATGCTGTTCTTTGTTTCCGCTTTTCATCTTGAAAATGCTTCCATATTCAAGTTAAATTCTCACTGCATCTTTAAAAGTCTTTTTACAATGTAAAAGTTCTTTATGCATCACAAAAAAGGGGTTAGACAATATGACTTTCAGTAGCTCAGACTCTCATAAAACAATGCAGTGTTAGGCATAGTGTCTGATTTTCCCACAGAGGTATAAATCAAAGTTTGTAAAGAAAGAGTTCAGTTCTGGCCCTCGTAGCTTTTGTCCTATGTGAGCACAATACATACAACCCTAATACTGTCAGCTGCTGCCTAGTTCCTGGGTCTTTCCCAGCCTTTGCTGTAGTATCTGCAGACATCTACCCATCCTGTGGGTCAGAAGCTCAGTCACACACTCCAGCGGTGCCTTAATTAAATCTTGTGATATTCCGGGAATTAGGTGTCCGAGAAAAACTTGGGTGTCTAAGTTGGCTGCTGAAAACACAAGTTTCCACTTTCTGAACATCTCATCAACCACTCCTTGCTTCCTCCCACGTCTTCACCTCTATCAGCTCCCCCAACAAAGATACCTTCTACCAGTCCAACATGGTGCCTACCAAGTAGTCTACTCTCCCTACTGGGATTGACTCTCTTCTCTGAATTGTCTGCTAGGCTAAGGCCCCATTATCTTGATAACTCCTACTTCCTTAAGGCCTTGGATGGATTCTGAATTGGAATGATCATACTGGCAAGAATAGTCCCTGGTCCAAGCTTCTCGCATGACCAGACTCCCTCCTCTACTCCCACGTCAAAGCATTCCACCCCACATTATTAATAACCAGGAAAACATGCTGGGTGGGAATAACTGCTTCTTCGGCCCAGGTCTCATCTGGTCCTTTCCTGCCCTTTACTCAAGCACTTGTTGCCTTGGGTCTTGCAAGCCTAGAGCAAGGGTTTGCTGGTGTTAGGACACATTCTAAATAACTCATCAGTGTCTAAAGGAACCCCAACACTTTCTCTACATGAACATGTAAAGAAAACTATGTGATCGCTGTTTTTTAGTAATGTGCCAAAATACGATCCTAGAGGGCTGATATCTCATAGCAGGATTAGCAAACTATGGTGCACAGACCAAAACCATGCTGCTCCCTGTTGTTTTAAATAAAGTTATATTTGAACACAACCATGATCATTGCTCATTCATTTATGTGTTGTTTATGTCTGTTTTCACGCTACATTGGCAGACTTGAGTAGTTGCGACAGAGACTGCATAGCTCACAAAGCCAAAAATAATTACTATCTGACCCTTTACAGAAAAAGTTTACCAAACTCCACCTTATACTCATCCATTACTTCATCTCCCTGTTTGGATCCTAAATAGACTCCTACCTGAGGGGCTAGAACCCAGGTACCCAGATACCTACTTTGTTGAATTCTAAGTTATTTTCACGCAAAGGGGCAAAACCTATTTCAAATTAGTGACATCTGACTAAAGATATTAGCATATGTGGGGGGAAAACCTGCAAAGCTCAACTCAAAGACTTCTAGAGGAAATTACTTTAAAAAATGCATCCTAGAGTGAGGCAAACTTGAGATACATTATTAACAATTATTGTAGTCCAATAGGAATTCAGAAATAGCAATCCCACTCCTTCGTCGGTGTTCTGTTTGCAGTTCATTTACTCTGGTCACTCCCTACTGCTAGACAAATTCAGCCTCACTGGATTGGAGAGGGAATTAGCATTGATTTTCTCCCATTAAATATTACATAGGCATGCTTATAAATGGTTACATCACCAAGGCTTGCAAATAGAGAAGATAAAAAAAATTCTTTTCTTAACTTCATTTGCTAAACTGAACCTGATAGAAAGAAAGCAAAATTTCTCATGTAAATCAAATGACTGGATATGCTGACGTTTTGTTTCACAAAGCAGTCTTTCTACAAGGTTACACACATAACTACTAACATTTAAAATGGCAGAAGGAAGGGGTTTTACACCCTATTGTGCCAAGTTTTATTTTTTCCGCTGTACTGATTACAATAAAGGAGTCATCACTGTCAATAGGCAGAGCCTGCTACATTGCCTTTATCAAACGCCAGGAGGTGTAAATACAAACTGTAAAGGAGAAGAGAAAGATCATAACTCACTGTCTGTCAGCGAAGCTATTAAACATAATCAAAGACCCAGAGTGAACTCACAGTGCCTTTCAACACATTGCTAAAGAATCCTTTTCACTGTAAAACTAGCATAAAATGTCACAATTCTGACACTGCTGTTGGAGAAACTTGGTTTAAGGCATTTAAAACAACTTCGAGACTTCAAATGAAGAGGAGTTACTCACCATAGAATAAGTCACACTGCATTTAGCCTGGACACAAGGCTCCTCAAATTGTAACCAATAACTGATTAAAAGTTGATCTTTCAGGGCATTAAAATCCAAAATTTTAGGATACTTGTTGGTGATTAAAATATGTCGCCGTCGAATGAATGCAGCCTCATATACATCAACAACAAAATCATTGTTTGTTGTCTCTTATGAAGTACAAGGACAATGATTTATTCTCAGGAAGTCAGTTGGACCATGAGGTAAGGTACATGGTTCTATATTGAGAAGTGAAAATCCTGCCCATGGTGTAGGATTCCGGCATCTTGAGTGAAAGGAACAGATGGGCAGGACAGTAGGACATGTAGGTCCAAGAGAACAAATATGACAGTCCCAAAGTTTCCTGAGTGTTACCTGAGTAGAACCTACCTATTTTCTGCTCATCAGTCCTTTATTCTTTCTTAAATTTTTTTTTTTTTTTGGCCACACCACATGGCATGTGGGATCTTAGCTCCCTGACCAGGGGTAGAACCCAGGCTCCCTGAAGTGGAAGTGCCAAGTCTTAACCATTGGACTGCCAGGGAAGTCCCTCATCAGTCCTTTAAAGGCATGTGTCTTCAAGGTCAATGTTACAGTACATCCGTCTATGAGAAGGTTGTGATCAAAGGACTTTTATGATTAATCATGTGAGTTCTGTGGGAAGCTTAATCATGACTATGTACATGTTGAAGCTAGACTTCTAAGACCAGCCCTTGGCCAGCCTCACAAAAATACATGCAACTTAGCTCTGTCTGGCTTGTTGGTGGTTTACACGTGCCCTTTGGACTCTAGGTTCTGAAGCATCACCTACTTTCACTTGTCTCTCCATGCACACTTAGCATGGAACCTAGAACACAGCTGTTGCTTACTAAATGCATGAGGCATAAATGACAGCAAGAATGATTCTCATCGCTTATTATTAAGCAGTGTGAGAACACAAAGATAGAGATGCTGTCTAAGGAAGACTGGCTTTGGCTGGCAATATCCACTCAGCCCCTGGCCCAATGAGTTTGACCTCAGGCCTTTTTACCATATATTCCACAAAAGTAAGCCACAAACACTGCCACTTATTGTGGGGTCCAGTGTGACTAACTTATAGAATTCTGGCCGCACACCCTGACTTCAATACCTGCCTCTGGCTCCTTCAAATTTGTGGTCCGTTAAGTTTCTCCTTCTGAAATTCTGGATCATAGTTGTCCAACTTCCACATAGCTGTCCACTTTTAACCTTCCTTTAGCCGTGGTGCCTTCTACTATCTCAACTTAAGAAGTCCCTGCTCTAACCTCTAACACTTTGGCATTTCCCAACCCCTAACGCTACTCTACTATGACAAGGAGGGATTCTGACCCGGAAGGAATAATCTAAGAAAAAGCTTCAGGGAGATATTTTAATTTTTGTTTCCTTCCTTGAAGCCTTATGGATCTTTGAGAATTTCTAGCAAAGGTGAGAGCAGAAGCTCTTTTCATCAATGATGCATTCCCAGGATTTTAACCCTCATCTCAATGGATAACTGGTGGCTTGCCTTAGGTGATCTGCATGAAAGTAACTCTCACCCCCCAACTGCCAATCTTTATAGCAAAGGCTGAATAGGTTATTTATAACCAAAGCATTAAGTATTATTTAACACCCTCTGTATACCACATTGTGCTTCCTCTGTTCTTCCCAAGGAGCTCACGTCATAGTCTACCTTGTACTATATTTATTGCTTAATTTTCTTTTTTGTAATGCTTTGGTAGCTACTTGGGGACAGCTCTTTTGTTTTTCTTTTTCATTGTATTCCCCAGAACATTAGCAATAAAACTTGTACAAACAAAGATACTAGAAATGCTTACTAAATGTGAGAAGAGAAAAAAGAAGCATATGCAAACATATCAAATTCTAGTTTGGTGAAACGAATATTAAACTATTGGATTAAAATGAGACTTTTGATGAGTTTCTGTGTCTAGTTTTAATAGTCATTATCAGAATTACATACATGTCCTAAAATCCTGTAAATGCAATAAATAACCTCTTTCTACTCCCTACCCCTCACTTCTTCATGCTTTGATCACCTACAAGTTATTTTCTATTGATGCTTCCCACTCTCCATGATTCTTGCCTAATGTAATCCCAAATGAAATTATGCAGGAAACTGTGTCCCCTGCTCTAAGTTTATAGAGTGTTTATGTGGATTTTTTTTTTCTTCATTTAAAAAATATTCACACTTAGGAGTAAGGATGGGCAAAAATGGGAATTAGGTCTGAGTTTCTCTTCAGCCTCTTCAACCTCTAGTTGTTCTTTCTCTCTGCCTGCAATGGCTTCCTACTGTTCTTTGGATGTTCTGTCACCTCATCTTATTCTGACCCTCTCTCAAACTGAACCTCTCTAGTTCTCCTTACAAAATCTGCTCTCAGCCTACTTCTGTTGGAAAGATTCCAATATATGAATTAGTCACATGATGTTAATGAATGATAGCAGCTTAAGGCATTTTCTGGCTCAGAGGGATTCGCATTTTGATAAGGGTCAATGCCCTAACCCCTAGGATCAAATTGCTAATGGTAGAATTTAATAGTTTGGGAATGGCATCAAGGGTTAGAAAGCCTTCCAACCCCATCATATTGGCAACCAGCTTTAAAAGTGCAGAGAACGTCCACTCCCACAATGCTGTCCCCCTTTATTACCATAAATAATGAAGAAGTTATTTTCTATATAAGTCCAAATGCTAACACTGACACTGTTGAACTCAGTATAAAAGGGAAAAATGTCAACACGGTGGCTCCAAATAATTTTGGATTTAGTGAGAGGGGAAATGAGAAGAAAGGAAAGCAGGAAGGAAGGGGGAAAGACAGGAAAGGAGGACTGTCAACATAGGGAATGAAAGAAATATCTCTTTAATCTGAATGCTATTATACTATATTATTAGATATACAGAATGCATGTATTTTAATGCCACTTCTGAGATTTTATGTGTTGATCTAATTTTTTCACAAAATAAAAAAGGGATTGATTTACAGTCTGTGGAGAAGGGGGACTTAAAAGACACAACAAATTTGGGGGCTATGAAATGTAATATGTAAAAATTGAAAAACAAATTTCATAATTGAAGCTCTGTATCTTACAAGGAATACTGATTTTGGCAAACAGATGCAACAAGGCTATTTACCAAATTATTAATTGAAGTGTATGACCAATTTGTCATTGCTAAGAATAGTGGAAAAGCAGTTCTTTGGTCACGTATTTTTGAAGAAAGTCAATAAGAAATGAATTTGCTCAACTGCAGGAGAATTTAGCTGCATTTGTTGAACTCATGATTTTTTTTAATCTTTTTGGAAAACAATAAATCACACATTCATAGAATATGGTACAATTATGTAGATATAAGAAGATGTAAGTTATTAGAGAGAAGAGACATAGCGGATAATATGAGAATATACATATGCACAATTGTTGTCCAGTGAGAGAGACTAGAAATAACAGAGGAGACACAATATTTAAATTCAATATTTGGTTGAAAAATTTTCAGAATTGATGAAAAACATGACTCCACATAAAATGGAAGCACACCATATGCCAACAGAATAGATTTTTAGAAATCCACACCTAGACAGGTGGAAAACTGCAGAACACCAAAAATAAAGAGATGGCCAGAGGGAGAACACAAACCAGCTACAAAGGATGAAATTTGACAGTACTATTATCAACAGCAAACATAAAGGGAGAAATTGACAATAATACAATAATAGCAAAGGACTTTTTAAAAAAAAATTTTGGCCACACCATGTGGCATGCGGGATCCTAGTTCCCCAACCAGGGATCGAAGCCATGGCCCCTGCAGTGTAAGTGTGGAGTCCTAACCACTGGACTTCCAGGGAATTCCCAATAATAGGGGACTTTAACACTCTACTTTCATCAATGGACAGATCATCCAGACAGAAAATCAATGAGGCAACAGTGGATTAAATGATGCAATAGACCAGTTGAACTTAATACACATCTACAGGACACTACATCCAAAAATATCAGAATACGCATTCTTTTCAACTAAACATGAAATGTTCTCCAGGATAGTTCACATGCAAGGCCACAAAACAAGTCTCAACAAATTTAAGAGGACAGAAACTACAGCAAGCATTTTTTTCCGACCTCTATGATATAAAAGAAGAAACAAATTACAGAAATAAAAATGGGAAAATAACAAACACATGGAGACTAAACAACATACTACTAAAGAAAAACAATGGGTCAATGATGAAAACAAAGAGGAAATTAGAAAATACCTTGAGACACTCCAAAATCTATGAGATGCAGCAAAAGCAGTTCTAAGAGGGAAGTTTATAGCAATACAGGCCTTCCTCAAGAAAGGAAAAAAACTCAAATGAACAATCTAACCTACCACCTAAAGGAATTAGAAAAAGAAGAAGTAAACAAAGCCCCAAATCAGCAGAAGGAAGGAAATAATAAAGATCAGAAAGGAAATAAATAAAATAGAGATCAAAGAAACAATAGAAAATATCAATGACAGCAAGAGTTGGTTTTTTAAAAAGATAAGCAAGTTGATAAATCATTAGCCAGGGTCACCAAGAAGAAAAGAGAGAGAGGGCACAAATAAACAAAATAAGAAATAAAAGAGGAGAAATAACAAGTAATATCACAGAGATACAAAAAATTCTAACAGAATGCTACGAACAGTAATATGTCAGCAAATTGGACAACCTAGAAGAAATGAACAAATTTCTAGAAACACACAACCTGCCAAGACTGAATGAAGAAGAAACAGATAATTTGAACAGACTGATCACTAGGAGTGAAATTGAATCTGTAATACAAAAACTCCCAGCAAACAAAAGTTTAGGAGCAGACTGCATCACAGGAGAATTCTACCAAACATTTAAAGAAGAGCTAATACCTATCTATCTCAAACTATTCCAAAAAACTGAAAAGGACAAAACACTCCCAGATTCATTTTACAAGGCCCCCATCATCTTGACACTAAAAGCAGACAAAGAGACTACCAAAAAAAAATTACAGGCCAATAGCTTTGATGAATACAGATGCAAAACTCCTCAACAAAATATTAGCAAACCAAATCCAACATACAAAAAGGATCATACACCCTGATCAAGTTGGGTTTATTCCAGGGATGCAAAGTTGGTTCAATGTTCACAAATCAATCAATGTGATACTCCACATTAACAAAAGGAGGGATAAAAATCACCTGATCACCTCAATAGATGCAGAAGAAACATTTGACACAATTCAATATCCATTCATGAGAAAAACTCTCAAAGATGGTATACAGGGAACATATCTCAACATAATAAAGGAAATTTACAACAAACCCACAGCTAACATCACACCCAATGGTGAAAAGCTGAAAGCCTTTCTTCTAAAATCAGGAATGAGGCAAGGATGCCCACTCTTGTCATTTCTATTTAACATAATATTGGAAGTCATAACCACAGCAATTAGACATGAAAAAAGAAATAAAAGGCATCCAAATTGGAAGGGAAGAAGTAAAACTGTCACTATTTGCATATGACATGATACTTTTTTCAAAAAATTAATTAATTAATTATTTATTTTTGGCTTCATTGGGTGTTCATTGCTGTGCATGGGCTTCCTCTAGTTGCGGTGAGCAGAGGCTGCTCTTCGTTGCGGTGCGCTCCTCATTGCAGTGGCTCCTCTTGTTGCGGAGCAGGGGCTTCAGCAGCTGTGGCACACAGCCTCAGCAGTTGTGGCTCATGGGCTCTAGAGCGCAGACTCAGTAGTTGTGGTGAACAGGCTTAGCTCCTCCGCGGCATGTTGGATCTTCCAGGATCAGGGCTCGAACCTGTGTTCCCTGCATTGGCAGGCAGATTCCTTTTTTTAAATAAATAAATAAATAAATTTATTTATTTATTTATTTATTTATTTATTTATTTATTTATTTATTTATTTTTGGCTGCGTTGGGTCTTCATTGCTGAGCGTGGGCTTTCTCTAGTTGCGGGAAGTGGGGGCTATTCCTTGTTGTGGTGCACGGGCTTCTCATTGAGGTGGCTTCTCTTGTTGTGGAGCACAGGCTCTAGGCGTGCGGGCTTCAGTAGTTGTGGCACATGGGCAGTAGTTGTGGCTTGTGGGCCCTAGAGCACAGGCTCAGTAGTTGTGGAGCACGGCCTTAGTTGCTCCGTGGCATGCATGATCTTCCTGGACCAGGGCTCGAACCCGTGTCCCCTGCATTGGCAGGCAGATTCTTAACCACTGCGCCACCAGGGAAGTCCTGACATGATACTTTATATAGAAAACCCTAAAGTCTCCACCAAAAAAACTATTAGAACTAATAAACGAATTCAGTAAAGTTGCAGGTTAAAAGATTAATATACAGAAATCTGTTGCTTTTCCATACACCAACAGTGAACTCTCCAAAAGAGAAAGTAAAAAAACCAATCCTATTTACAATCACATCAAAAAGAATAAAATATCTAGGAATAAACTTAACCAAGGAAGTAACAGACCTATACTTTGAAAACTATGAACCACTGATGAAAGAAACTGAAGGTGAGACAAAGAAATGGAATGATATTCTGTGCTCTTGCATTGGAAGAATTAATATTGTTAAAATGGCCATAACACCCAAAGCAATCTACAGATTTAATCCAATCCTTATCAAAATACCCATGACACTTTTTCACAGAAGTAGAACAAATAAAATTCATATGGAACCACATATGACTCTGAATTGCCAAAGCAATCTTGAGAAAAAAGAACAAAGCTGGAGGTATCAAACTCCCAGACTTCAGACTATACTACAAAGTTACAGTAATAAAAACACATAGATCAATGGAACAGACTAGAAAGCCAGAAATAAACCCATACACTTATGTTCAATTAATCTTTGACAAAGGAGGCAAGAATATACAATGCAGAAAAGATATTCTCTTCAATAAGTAGCACTGGGAAAACTGGACAGTTACATGTAAAACAGAGATTAGAACATTCCCTCACACCATATACAAAGATAAACTCAAAATGGATTAAAGACATAAATGTAAGACCTGAAACCACAGAACTTCTAGAAGAGAACAGGCAGAACACTCTTTGACATAAATTGTAGCAATCATTTTTTGGATCTGTCTCCTAAGACAAAATTAAATAAATAAATAAACAAATGGGGCTTATTTAAACTTAAAAGCTTTTACACAGCAAAGGAAACCACTGAGAAAACAAAAAAGATAACCTACAGGATAGGAGGAAATATTTGCAAACAATATAACTGACAAGAGGTTAATATCTAAAATATATAAATAGCTCATACAACTAAATATATATATTAAAAAAACCAAACAACTGAATCAAAAAATGGGCAGAATACTGAATAGATACGTACCCAAAGAAGACATACAGATGGCTAACAGGCACATGAAAGGATGCTCAACATTGCTAATCATTAGAGAAATGCAAATCAAAACCACAATGAGAGATTACCTCACACTTGTCAGAATGGCTGTCCTAAAAAAATCTACAAATAACAAATGTTGTCAAAGATGGGGAGAAAAAGGAACACTCGTACACTGTTGGTGGGAATGTAAATTGGTTCAGCCACTATGGAAAACAGTATTCAGGTTCCTCAAAAAACTGAAAAGAGAACTACCATGTGATCCAGCAATTCCACTTCTGGGTATATATCTGGAGAAAATGATAACACTAATTCGAAAAGATACATGTTCATAGCAATATTCATAGCAGCACTATTTACAGTAGCCAAAATATGGAAGCAACCCAAGTGTTCATCAACAGAGGAGTGGATAAGAAAAGATGTGGTGTGTGTGTGTGTGTATATATACACACACACATATATATACATATATAAAATGGAATATAAGCCATAAAAAGAATAAAATTCTATTTGCAGCAATGTGGTTTGACCTAGAGAATAAGATGCTTAGTGAAATAAGTCAAAGAAAGACAAATACTATATGATATCACTTATATGTGGAAATTAAAAAATAAAACAAATGAATGTATACAGGAAAACAGAAACAGAGTTAAAGATATAGAAAATAAGCTATCGGTTCACAGTGGGGAACGGGAAGTGGGGAGAGGGAAGATAGGGGTATGGGATTAAGAGATACAAACTACTATGTGTAAAACAGTTAAGGAACAAGGAACAAGCCATTATCTTGTAATAACTTTTTTAATGGAGTATGAGCTGTAAAAATACTGAATCACTATACCTGAAAAATATAATATTGTAAAAAACTATACTGCAATTTAAAAAAAGATTCTCAACAACAGTAATGGAACCCAAAAGCCAACAGAATAAAATCTTCAAAGTGTTGAAGGAAAAGAATTTTCAACATAATATCAAAACTACCTTTTAAGAATGAGAATAAAATAGAGACATTTTCATTAAAAAAAAAAACCAAAATAACCAACAAAATAGAGTTTTCTAATAATAGGCAATCACTAAAAGAATATTGACGTTATGTATTGAAGGAAAATGGTCTCAAAAAGACAGTCTGAAATGCAAGAAGAATGGTGAGAAGAAACTGTAAATAAGCAGATAAATCTAAACCAATACTGTCTATATAAATAAGCATAATTATCTCTAATGCAGGGAGGAAAAAAAAGATAAACCATAGTGTGAAAGTTAGGAGAGAGGGTAAACAATAAATATTCCAAGATCCTTATATAGTTTTAGGATAGAATTAATACATTGATTAACATTAGACTTTATTAAGTATGCATGGTAAAATTCCTAGGGCAACCACTAAAATAATACATATATTATTACATGTATATATATATATATATATATTCTTTTCCTGGTTCTTTTCCATTATAGGTTATTACAAGATACTGAGTACAGTTCCCTGTGCTATACAGTAGGTCCTTGTTGTTTATTTATTTTATATATGTATTACCGTGTATATTTTAATCCCAAATTCCTAATTTATCCCTTCCCCCCCCTTTCTCCTTTGGTAACCGTAAGTTTGTTTTCTATGTCTGTGAGTCTATTTCTGTTTTGTAAATAAGTTCATTCGTATCACTTTTTTTAGATTCCACTATAAGTGATATCATATCCATAAGCGATATATAGCCATATAAGCAATGTCATATGATATTTGTCTTAGATTATCATACTAAGTGAAGTAAGTCAGACAGAGAAAGAGAAAGAAACACGGGGCTTTAAAAAAATCTTTCACATATTAGGCCATTAGGCAAGTCTCAGTGTTGAAAAGTCAGTACACATAGACCAGTTCCTCTAACCACAGTTCAAATACATTAGAAGAGAATAACCAAAGGATCAATACAAATCTCCATGTAGTTTGAAATTAAACACACACACTTCTGAATAACTCATAAGTCAAAACATTTTTAATGGAAATTAAAATATTTAAGTGGAATGATAATGTTATATTGAAACAGTGCTCAACGAACCATCGCAACCTTGTATGCTTATAGATAAGCCATCAAATTAAGAAGTTAGAAAAACAGAATAAGTACCAAGAAAGCAGAATAACAGAGATAATAAAGATGAGTTTTTTTAAAACAAGCAAAACAAGAAACAGATTAACATAGATGTTCAACAAAAGCAAAGTTGTTTCTTTGAAGAGCTGTTAAAATAAACAAGCTGGTGGCCAGACTGATGAAGAGAAAGAGAGAAGATATAAATTTAAAATATTTGGAATATAAATGAGAACATAACTATAGATACATTGGTGATTTTAAAAATAATAAAAAGACATTCAGAGAAATGTAATAATCTGAAAACTCCGACAAAATAGGAAACATTCTTACCAAAACTGATTTAAAATATAGAAAATTGAAATAGTCCTTTAACTATGAAAATATTTCAATTGAAAAATGGCAAAAGATAAGAACAGACATGTCTTAAAAGAGACATAATCGCAATAAATATCTTAAAAATGCTCAATTTCCTTGGTAATCAGGGAAATGCAATACAAAAATGATATACATTTGGTTGTCTCCTTGTTTGGCAGAAAGACAAGAAGTTTGACTCTACACGCTTGTTGAAGCTGCTGTGGTTTGATGCTGGCCAGTGTTTTAAATGCTTTAGAAAAAATATTGGCACTATTTTGTAAAACTGAACCTTCCTAAACATAACCTTCAGCAATTCCTTTCCAAGGTATATACCTGAGAAACTCTTGTTCATGTGCACAGAAGACATTGCTTGTAATAATAAAAAAAAAAAATCTGAAATGTTCATTAGCAGGAGTATAGATAAATAAATGTGGCATATTCATATTGGCATATTAGTGATGAAAATAAGTGAATTAAAGTTATAATAACAACTATGTATTGATAAATTTAAAAAATAGTATCCACAGAAAAAAGCAAATAATGAAAACTATATGTAGCATATAATTTTTAAAAACAAGGAAAACCAAGCAATACATTGTTTAGGGATATATACATGCTAAATCTTTTTTTTTTTAAATAGCAAAGAAATGATAAAACAAAATTAATGATCTGATAACAGCAGGAAGTAAAAAGCAGAGTAGAGAAGAAGCAAAGTAGATATGCAATGGTGTTAGAATTATTTTAATTTTCTAAATTGGGTGATAGTTTCATAGATATTAATCATATTATTCATAACATATATTTCAAACGTATTTTTTTAAAGATTTTTTTGATGTGGACCAGTTTTAAAGTCTTTATTGAATTTGTTACAATACTGCTTCTGTTTTAAGTTTTGGTTTTTTGGCCGCGAGGCATGTGGGATCTTAGCTCCCTGACCAGGGATCGAACCTGCACTCCCTGCATTGGAAGGTGAAATCTTAACCACTGGACCGCCAGGGGAGTCCCTTCAAATGTATTTTTGAATGTTCAAATATTAGATAATATAAAATTGAAAAACAGAATTATATCATTTCTGTGGTCAAACTTTTATAATAGCTCCTTATTATTTACCAAATGAAGTTCTAAGTAATTAGCATAATGTTCTAGATGCAACATCATTCTGCTAAATACTTTTAGCCTTCTTTCTGTAACGTTAGAACAGATTTCTTTCCCTCACATATACTGCCACATACTCATAGTTTCGTCTTGCTGCTTTACAGTTCTTTAATGAATATACAACATGTTTTTATACTCTTGTATCTTAAACTATTTCCTCAGCTTTCAACGCCTTCAGTTTCTGCCTCTGCTCTTACAAACCATTCTCATCTGACAGGACCCAGGACTTCCTCATCTCCCCAGTGAGGACTGACTTCACCAGTGTCAGTTCTCCCACTCCATATTATCTGTACCTCTATTGCAGTTGTAAAAATTAATAAACAAAAAGCTCAAAGAAAATAGTTGGGAGGCCATAAGGGAGAGCTCTCACACCCTACAACACTAGCACAGCCCAAGGGTAAGAAGAAAAACTTCCTTTTCTTGCTGGGCTAGGCCTCAGCCAGTGAGAGACTGTCACAACTCAGCCAATGAAAAGCCACTATACTTCAAACTTTCAGTTCCTCCAGTGGACTCTCTGTTTACTACAGCCCTCCCAACTTCCTTTTGCCCTCTTTAAAAGAGTTCTCCTCTCCTTGCTGTGTGGGCACTTGCATATGGCTAGCCGTGGTTGCATACTCCAAACTGCGATTTTTTGCTTATCCCGAATAAACCCATTTCTGTGGGAGAAATAACTGGCAGTCTATTTGTTTTAGGTCAACACAGTGCAATCTGCATCCATCAGGTAGGAAATAGCCAAGCCATAATGTTGAAGCAACTGTGTTTCATACTACAATGGATAAAGACTACACGTAAAGCGATCTTGGAGCAACCATTTATCAGAAAGTGAGAGTACAGAGCACTGATAAAGTGACCTCCTGAGAAGGACTAGAACATAGCCAGAATGGCAGATGCACAGAACAGCATCGATGGATTAAATTACCTTAGTAGGAACTTTTAGAGTCATTACAGAGTCTGTTCTCTTAGCCTCACCTGGCTGAGAGATACTATCAGTTTCTCAGTAAGGACAAACTGGAAGTATATATCAACCCTCCCCTCTTTAGCATTAATATTTTATGGCATATAATTTTCCTTATCCCATTGTGAACCTTCATATAGTTTCAATAAGTTCCCAAGTTGCCTTCATACAATACTGAATTAAATACTCCCTGTTGCCAACCTTGTTATAGTTTGATACCTCTACTCCATATTGCAATCAAGATTTTGGTTGCCATATGATTGAAGAGCAGCTTTTTTTAGAAGCCTTATTTCTGAAATGGTGAGCTTCACGCTACAAAGATGATTTACTGTGATTCAGAGGTAGTCATTTAACAATGATACATCAGATTTGGGGACCTGAGGCAGTGGGAATGGTCCATCCTGGCAGGGAGGAGTATTCTATCACTGCACTGGCATTATTTAAAATTACAGTGTGGGGTGATAATAAAAAGAAGACTTTTAGTCAATTTTGTAATTTTTTAAATTCTCTTTAAACAATGCACCCCCCCTTACTGCCCACATCTCTGATGGACATTCTCACCACATCATCAGCCCACCTGGGTGTTTACTTTTTGTTTCTCTTACCAGATTATAACTTCTTTGAGGGCATGAAAGAGACCTCAATTACCTTAGAATCACAAAGCCTAACATTTAGTGGATTCTTAATGTATGCTTGTTGAAGAAAGGAATTTCATTTGTTAGGATGTGCTTGGTGACAAGTAACCAAGCACCCAATTTACACTGATACTGACAACAAAGCAGATACATTGAATCAGGAGAGAAACTTGGTTCAGTGACCCAACAGTGTTACCAAATACCCACTTTCTTTTGCCTCTCCATTCTACTTTCTGGGGTGTCACATCACCCATACAGACACAAACTGGCTTCCAGTAACTCCAAAGGCTACAAAAGTCTTCATTCGTGACTGGAGAAATCAAAGAGTAATTCCAGAAACATCCCCACAAGGGCAAGGAAGCTTGTTTTCCAAATCTTGTTCTCCATTCTCATTGCCCTGGCCTGGGTCATAAGCTTACCCCTGAATCAATGGCTCCTAGAACCAGGGAAGAAGGGAGCCCCTCCCAGAAACTGGAAGGAAAACTGGAGTTTTTACCAGGTGAAGTGGGAATGGACGTTGAGAGGCTACCACAGAGCCCACCAAAGAAATAAAGGATAATTGGTTGTATAGTGGAGTGTGAAAGCAGCTTTTCGCTTGGAACAGAGCTTATGATACTGGGCAAAATCTAAAAATAATCAACTATATATGAACCATTCCTAGAAAATTTTTCATTATTTACATATCTGATTATTTGTATTGCTAATATTTTACTTTTCAGAGTATTTGCATAAAGATGATCTTATCTGTTCCTTGTTATCATTCAGAGGGGTAGTCAGGCAAGGTATTTCTACTCTATATCCTTTTTATTCCAAATTACTATGTGGGCTATTCCTGTAATGCATTTGCAAAGTACCTAAAAAAATAATAAAGTTATTTATTATCATGCTATGGTAATATTGTCTTTCCTGCCATGTTTGATTAAAAGAAAGTCCACAAGAGTTTTATTCAGTATTATTTTGCATCCAAGTGACAAAAGAAATTTTCATGTACTGAGGTATAGGGAATTCATTCTGGCTTATACATGAATTAACTTGAATTTTATGCTAACTACAATAGCCTGTTTGTGGCCTATCAAACATACATTGTGCATCTGCTTTAATTATTAAAGAAAAGGGCACACTGACCAGAAGTAAAGAATGTCCATGTTAAAAATAATGCCTCCCTCCCTGGAATGCCAATGCTGGTACTCCTTTGAAGATAAGGCTCCCTTCCCAGGTGCCAAGGCCCTACTGACTCACTGGGTATGTGCTAGTCTGTTTTTGTTGAAACCTTGAAGAAATGTATCCCTGACTTGTTTAATGTTCTTTGTTCTGACAAGATAGAAAGCTGTATTGAAAACCATGCATCTCTGGACCAGTTTCTCAGAGCAATCTGAAAAGCTGTCTTCTGGGCTACAGTCCTCAGTTTGGCTCAAATAAAACTCTTTTCTATTCTTATTATAGATTGTTTATCGATTATTTTTGTTGACACGAGTTAAGAATGCCAGAGAGGCCAAAGACATCTCACTATAAGGTGCTTTCACCGGTGTTCAAGGGTAGTATGTATTAACATTCCTGGAAAAAAAGAATAGGCGAAAGAACTCTGAAAATTCTATATTTATACATGTTTCACTTTTAAGCACGAAGTTAGGGAGACTCTATATACCATCCACCTTTACTGCTGCAAAAAGTAGACTCCTCAGAGCAGCTATTAAATGTGTTCCATTTACCCTAATCTGAGTGGCCCCAAACACATTGCTTTGTAAGTTTCCCCAACAGAATTGCTTTTAATTCAATGTGGACTATAAAAAAAAAAAGGTTGTTTCACCGTTCAGTCATTCCTTCATTTCACAGATATTTATTGAACTCTTGCTATGGGCTAATCTTTGGAATCATGGGGCGCTTACAGTCTAGTGATATGGAGGCTGATACTAAACACAAATATATATAGCGTTAGCCAAAAAGTTCGTTCGGGTTTTTCTGTAACATGGAAAATCCGAATGAATTTTTTGGCCAACCCAGTAATACGTTAAGTGGAGAAAAGCACTTAACATGTTATACATATATGGAGAAAATAAGGTAGGGTAAGAACCAGAAAGAAGGGAGAAAATGCTAAATACCTGGAAAGTATGTGAGTGAAGGGAACACAAATCACTTCCCCACACTTTGCTTAACATGGGAAATAAAGCCAACTGGACCACAATCCTTTCGACACTAGCTTTCAGGAAGAATCCTTAGCTTTGGAACCATGGACAAATGTTTCCTGATTCCCATCTCTACCATTTTCCCCCATGCTTTCCTTCTTTGGACCAAGGAAGCTACTACACGTTATGGATAGCCCTCGGATCTTTTATCTTAGGGAATTATTTAAATTTTTCATCACTACACCAAGCTGTCCTATAAGTTACATCAGAGCTATATGTGAGTCATAAATTTAGAAATTACAGTTGTTTAGATAAAGTTAGGAACAACAACTTAATTTAAAAATCTCCCCATTTGCTAGGTGCAATTTAGAATCATAGCTAGTTTATCCTTTATCACACGCCCCCAGTTGTTACAGCTTCGGCAGCTGAAAGAAAAAAATCCAACCTTGAGTAAGGAGGGCAGGGGGGAATGAAACCTGGACTAGAATTAACCAGCAAGAAACTTAAAAAATAGGGTAGGTTGAGCTTAGGGCGACAGACAATTTCATGTCTAACCAAAAAGGAAGGACTGCTTATAATGCTGTCTTAACAGTTATACGTTTCAATCCAAGAGCTATCAAGGGAAACCTGGAAAGATAGTGAATGTCAGAAAATGGAAGATGTCAAGGATACATGGGGTTCAAAGGCAATTGTTTCTTGGTTTCAAATATAGACAAGAGTTGGTGCCACAATGGAAAATACACAAAGAACAAGCAATCAGAAGGGAGAGTTTGACTTTTCTCTGAAACTTCTAGCTAGTCTGAAAGGCTGAGAAATCTCGAGGTGTTATTTGAAATCTCTCTTTTCAGAGGTCTAAATTGTAACCCTGTCTGTCTAGACAGGGGTTCTTAACTATTTTTTGTTTGTGTATCCATGTATGTGTGTTTCACATAGAAGATATTAGGGGTATTTGAGGTTGAAAGAAGAAAAAAAAAGAACATCACTATAGTAACTTCTGTTTTAGGAAAATCACTTGAGAAAAGCTAAAGATGAAACTGACCCCATCTTCAGGGTATCTGCTGAGTAGGTCCTGTCATTCTCATTGTGTTCATCATGATGTCTGATTATACTGCATTTTAAAAACGAATTTGATCTCATCACCTAATTTGAATTTTTCACTCATTAACCCACATCCATATATAGTTGCATTTAACCAAGGAAGATTCTCTATCAGTTAGAAATGTTGCCTCTCTAACTTGCTGATATTATTTATATTTCCTAAAATGAATGGAGTTTTGTTCTTTTTAAAACACTTTTTTATGAATTATCTCATTAGTTCCTGCATGGTTTTTCTCTTATTTTTTTATTGTGGTAAAAAAAACCCCACATAACTTAAAACTTACCACCTTAACCATTTTTAAGTGAACAGTTCAGTACTGTTAAGAACATTCATATTGTTGTGTAACATCTCTAGAACTTTTCATCTTGCAAAACTGAAACTCTATGCCCACTGAATAACAACTTCCCCGTTCTACCCCCCCCTCAAACTCTGGCAACCACCATTCTAGTTTCTGTTTCTAAAAGTTTGGCTACTTTAGATGAAGCATTTGAGTGGAATCATGCAATATTTGTCTTTTTGTGACTGGCTTATTTCATTTAGCATAATGTCTCAAGGTTCATTCATGTTGTAGCATATGTAAAGATTCCATTCTTTATCAATGCTGAATAATATTTCATTGTACATGCACCATGTTTTGTTTATCCATTCATCTGTCTGTGGACATGTAGGATGCTTTCACCCCTTGACTACTGTGAATAATTACGTAGATTTTCTTACCTCCCTGTCTATGTCATTTTAGAACTCAAGTGCAAGAGCTGAGAGCTGACGCTACTGTCATTATAAATTCTTCTCTCTAGTCTTCCCTTCCTACTGAAGGCTTCTTGAGATGAGCAGAGGAAACATGGGATCCCAGGCTCAGGAATCTTAGCACAATGCTTTGGGGGTTTGTAGTCACGAAGACTTTATGTGTCAATTCATGGACTCTCCAGTCTGAGAAAGGCATTTCATTTAATCAATCGACCTATATTTAAATTTCCTTTCCAAAATTCCTGCCAAGTGTTTTTCTGACCATGCTGGTAATTGCAGTGATGGATTAAGTCTGAAGCACAACTGCCACCGTTCGATTGCTGTAGCAGAGAATTCTTCTTCAAGCTAAGCCGACGTGCAACTTCGACTGGCTCTCCTCTGCTATGTAATGAGTGTTTGTGTCTCCCCCCGCCACCCCAAATTCATATGTTGAGACTCTAATGAGATGGCATTCAGAGATGGGGCCTTTGGGAGGTGATTAGGTCATGAAGGTGGAATTCTCATGGTGGGACTACAGTCCTCATAAGAAGAAGAAGAGAGCCAGCCCTCTCTGCTCTCTGCCCTGTGAGGATACAAAGAGAAGATGGCCAACAGCAAACCAAGAAGAGTGTCTTCACCAAACACCAGATCTGCTGGCACCTTGATCTTGGACTTTCCAGCCTCCAGAACCATGAGAAATAAATGCTTGTTCCTTAAGCCACCTAGTCTGTGGTGTCTTGTTATAGCTGCCTGAACTAAGACATACTCTCTGGATTTATGAGGAATGTATCATAGAATCACAGAAAGGCTAACAACCCTGGAAATGGTCTCTTCCAGGCCCCTCTGAATAAAGGCTCATTTCACTTCCTTCTGGGCAGCTCTTCAAATCTCTGAAGACAGGACCATGTTATGTCTTCCCTTCTCCTGGCTAAACACTGCTGGCTCCTAAGATCCCTTTTCAGCTGAAGTGGTTGTGGGCCCTTTGCCCCTCGAGTTGCTCTTTTCTAAGCACACTGCAAGTGACCTGTATTTCTTTTAAACTGTAAGACCCAGAACTGGACAATGCACAGCCCTTCGTGCTGACAATGATCTGTTCATCCATACCTTTTGAATATGAACATTTGATCAGCTATGAATTCAATGAATACTGATGAAGAGCTTGAGCTCTGTGGTCAGGAAGACCTGGATTTAAAGCCAAGCTCCCTTTAGTTATGTGACACAGGGAAATGAACTAATCTCATTAAGCCATTGTTTCCTCATCCATTTAACAGAGATTATATAGCACCTACCTCACATAACAGAATGCAAATAAAGTACATAGCACAATGCCTGGCACACAGTAAAGACTGAAGTAATGTAAGTTCCTGTAAGTCCATACTTTCCCACTTATTCAAAGTTGCCACAGTGAGAGACAAGGAGATCTAAAGAGTTAAAGGAGAAAATAATTATGGAATAATATATCTTTTTATCTGCATTTCTTATAAGGATACTTTTATCAAAGGAAAGAGTGGACATCATTAATTGCTTTAACCCTGTAAAAAGGGATTTGTTAGAATGAGTTACTTGGTTTTGTTCAGTTTGGAGTCCTAACATTTGGAATTTATTCTATTTGAGTTCATGCAATTCTTTGAATGTATTACTCCGGTTCAGAAACAACCTGCTAATACTGCATGAGCAATAGAGTTAACTAGATTTTACACTGCTCTCTCCTTCTCCCATCAATACCACCTTGAAACCCTAATGCATTCTGAAGAAGGAGCCCTACATGTTCTGCAGGGATGACAAGATATATATATATAGTTCACATCTTTATTGGAGTATAATTGCTTTACAATGTTGTGTTAGTTGCTGCTGTATAACAAAGTGAATCAGCTATATGTATACATATATCCCCATATCACCTCCCTCGAGCCTCCCTCCCACCCTCCCTATCCCACCCCTCTAGGTGGTCACAAAGCATCTGAGTTGATCTCCCTGGTGCTATGCGGCTGCTTCCCACTAGCTATCTATTTTACATTTGGTAGTGTATATATGTCAATGCCACTCTCTCACTTCATCCCAGCTTCCCCTTCCCCCCATGTCCTCAAGTCCGTTCTCTACGTCTGCATCTTTGTTCTTGCTCTGCCACTAGGTTCATCAGTACCACTTTTAAAAATTCCATATATATGCATTAGCATACAGTATTTGTTTTTCTCTTTCTGACTTACTTCACTCTGTATGACAGACTCTAGGTCCATCCACCTCACTACAAATAACTCAATTTTGTTCCTTTTTATTGCTGAGTAATATTCCATTGTATATATGTGCCACATCTTTATCCATGGGATGACAAGATATTGATGAACATTTTCCACACATGATGAATTATGTTTTGACATAACTCTTTTCAGTACTTGGGCTACATTGGGATGCTACTCACATCTTGGATGATATAGAATTTTTATTTTTCTTAAATATGGCACTAAAAAATATTTTTGGTGTTGAATATCCATTTGAAATGTCTCAAGAGGCATGGTTATATAGTGGAAAGCATGTGGATTTGGAGTTTCCTGTGTGGGATATGAAGTCAGTCGGCTGTGGTTCAAATCCTGGATCTTCTACCCACTAGTTCCATGACTTGGACAAATTATTTTACGATGCTACTGTTTGGTCTCTCATAAATAAAACGGAAGTAATAATATTACCTACTTCAGAGAGTTGCTGTAAATGAAATAATGTATATGAAATGCTTAGTACAGGGTCTGGCTCAATAAATGTTTCTTCTCCTCCTCCTTCTACTTTATCATTATCATCATCATCATCATCCAGATTCATAGATGACTTTAACATTTACCAGGTGATCACGGGCAATTTCCTTAACCATCCTATTCCTCCATTTTCTTGCTTTTTCCAAAGGTATAGTTGTAAATACTTCATAGGATAATTGTAAGATTAAATGAAATAATATAGCTAAAGTACTTGGGACAGAGTAGAGGCTCAGTGAATCATCATACATTACTTCTTTCCCTTCCTGTCCTCAAGACTTTTTTCATTCTTCACTGATATATATCTATATCTATATATACCTGTAGAACTATATGTAGGAGAGATGTATTCGTTTCTTTGTTTTTGCACAGCTAGTTTGAGCCAGTGAAAATGTTTCTCAAATATTATGCTACATATTATCAAATATAAGCAGTCAGTGCTAAGACAGCAAGGGTAGAAAAGATCGAGATTCATGCTCTCGTTACTCTTGCCCTGTGGTTGGCCCATTGAGATGTTTAGCTGCTATTGGGGCAAGAGGTCTCTAGACAGTCTATTGGAATTTCACCTGCCAAATGCTGGAGTAGGCAGAGACCAAGAAAATATATTAAAAAGGCAAGGCTCCCAGAATTTATTGGCAAATCCAAAGTAATAAAAAAGGAACATTTGATATAACCACAGGCTCTTCATACTATCATTTTTCATCTTTACCACATCCTCTCCAGCTGACCTAAGCTATTCCTCAGTATGGTTTTGGAAATCGGAAGGGGGGATTTAATGCCTTGCTTGAGCATGCTTTCACTTGGCTCAGGCTGATTTACATTTAAGATTGTATTCCTTTCTTCGGGGACAGTTGGAACATTGTTAGAATGAGTGTTTAAAAACCTAAAACCATGTGTAAACTCAGTTACTTGGAGAGTGAGAAGATGATGGCAGCATAAACAGAAAGGGAAGAGAAATAAAATACTTCACATATTGAAAATAGAAGGGCAGGAAAATGGCAATTGTTAATGAGGTATTTGAAGATACCTGAAAATCAAGTAAAGAAAGATGGATGGAAAACACATACAAAAAAGAAAAATCAGAAGAATTAAAGATGCAGAAACAACACAATAAAAAGAGGTCAACTGGGAACTCCTGGGTGGTCTAGTGGTTAGGACCTGGTGCCCTCACTGCAGGGGCCACCAGTTTGATCCCTGGTCAGAGAACTAAGATCCTGCAAGCTGTGCGGCCATAAATGAATGAATGAATGAATGAATGAAAAAGTAAATAAATAAAAAGAAGTCAACTAACTCTGAATACATCATCTGTCTCCTCTTTATATTATCTGCTTGATTTAACAGCAAAGAGGTCCACCAGTGAAACTGGAGGAAATGGCTTGTTAAGGAAATTTTAAAAGAGAGCCTTTCATAATTCATACTCAGTTCTCTAAGATCCATATTTGAATACTTTTAAAGAGGGATCACTGTGGCTGTTAGGATGACATGCATAACTTTTAGTGCCCTCAGGAATAAACGGATTGTGCCGTTGATTTCCTGACCAAGGACTCACACAGACCCTCACTCAAATAATTAGTTTTTTGCTGATGTCTGGGTAATCTCTGAAGTTTTCCCACACCTATAGGCCATGTCGACAGCAACTGAAAAGTTGCTATTGCCTTAGAGCAATAACGACCTGGAAATTGTGTTAACTTGATGTTATAGTAGCGGCCAAAAGCAAATAAACTTGTGAATGGGTAGAAAATGAGATCAAAGACCACTGTTCCTTTTTTTAAAAATTTTACATCCCTGCTTGGGTGAATAATGACTGGACCAACATATGTTTACTTCTTTACTGACTGGCTCTAGAAAATATCACAGGAGAGTTTATTCCGCAGAACACTCCCTGGACTCATGCTTCTGAATCTTTGCAGTCAACAATAATTTTTACAGACCCACAAACATGACTCTTAGATGTCAATAAACCAATGAGTGAAACGTCCTGCCTATGCACAAGTGGGAGCGATGCTGCTTAAGGACTTGAGCAGCCTGGGCTCTTCTCTGACTCACTCTGTGACCTTGAACTTACGCTGCCTGCTTTTTACTTTCCTGGCCTGGCAAGCTGAGTAATATGACTTAGGATAAACCAGGAAATGGCAAAATGCCTGGTGCTCTCAAGTGAATTTAGTCCAGTAACATCACCATGTCAGTGGCCTTTGCCCAGCACACTGGGGGAGAAGAGGGAATGACAGGGTCTCCTGGATCCTATCAATCACCACAGAAGCTCTCCTTAAGCCCATCAGACACATGATGAAGCATCCCTATTAGCTGCGTTTGTGGGACCTGAGTCAAAGATTATCGGCTCTAAAGAATGTTGAGCTCAAGAGTAGAATGCTGTTCCTCCATTCTCACATTGACTTTACCAGCAACGAGCTTTGCACCCTTGGCAAATCATTTGAAATCTCTCTGTACCTCTGCTGTTAGTCTGTACGATGAAGCAATCATTACAGGATTGTGGCAATCAAATTGTATTGGATTGAAAGGGTTTTAGAAAGTTAGAAACTATTTAAACAAATGAGACACCAAGAGGTAGGTTACCATGATGGTTAAGAGCACACTGGACCCAAAATTCCTGGATGAGAGACATGCAGGGTGGTATCCCTGTACGTGAATGTGTAGATGCTTACAGGCTCCCCTCCTGTGCCTGCCTCCAGGGACCTGCTAATAAGAAAGTCAGGTTCTCTTCCCACCCCACCCAACGACTCCCTTAAAACTGCCCTCACTGGGGTCACAGATAAGCCTCCTTATGGCTAGATCCACCAGACTCTTTTCAGTCATTTACCAGCTGTGTGACTTCTCTTTGCCTTACTCTTTTCTGGTATAAAATGGGAATAAAAATAGTTTCTAATAATGGTGGGTGCAAGCCTTTATACTTTTGTCCAAACCCATGGAATGCACCGCATCAAGAGTGAACCCTAACGTAAACCATGGATTTTGGGTGATAACGTTATGTCACTGTAGGTTCATCAATTGTAACACATGTACCACTTTGGCAGGGGACGTTGATAGTAGGCGAGGCTATGCGTGTGTAGGGGCAGGGGGTATGTAGGAAATGTCTATACTTTCTGCTCAATTTTGCTGTGAATCTAAAACTGGTCTAAAAAATAAAAGAAAAACAGTGTCTATCTCACAGGGAGTTATGAGGATTAAAAAGTTTATATTTAAAGAGTTATAGCATACCCAACATGCAGTAAAGAGCATACCATACCCAATGTATAGTAAACACTCAAAAAGTGTCAGCAGAGTTTTCATGAATCTCTCAGAGAATATTCTTTTCTTTCCCTTTATCCTTTCATTTAATTATCTTCAATGTAGGGCCACGATAGATCATTGTTATGTCAACTGAGTACCAACACTACATGAATAGGAGCAATACCTTCTATTAAAGAACATTAGGTTCTGCTTCCATAAATGACCAATTCAACTGATTCATTTGCCTCCCTTTTTTATCTCTTTCCCCCTACTTCATTCAATTATGGGTTTCCCACCAAACTGACCACATTTTAGTTCTACGCAGAAACAGCAGGGATTTACAATGGAAGCAGCTATTCTGCTGAAGTTACAGTCACACCACTATCAGATTCAGCAGTTTCCACCCCAGCAGCTTTTTTCCAGGTGAAGTTAAATCCTTGCCAGTGGTAGATCTTACTGCGTGTCAGCTTCACTGCTGTGTGAAGGCTCACCAGGACTTAATTCCGGCCATCTGCTGAAAGTTTAACACTGTAATTGTCTGGAGTGAGTGCTGTGAATCCAAATAGGTTCCACGTCTAATTACGTCAGTACTACTCACAGCTCTCACTGTTTGTTTTATGTGGTGCTCCAAAATGAGGAGATTTGACAGAAAGTTTTACCATAATAATTTACAATATCAATAAAGCTCATCCACATGTCCAATTTACAATTTTATGCCTCAATGTATTCTAGTTTTGGCCACATGGGTTGTGTGGACTAAACTTACAGAAATACTCAGATCATAAAACGTCTGTTCCAATTAAAGAGATTTTGCATTTGTTTTATCACAATGGTATCAGGTTTGACATTGAACTTAGAGTTTTTGTTCTTGGCCATATTCATATAGAAAAGCATTATATAGGTTGCAATTCTATGTATAAAACACTGCCCTTCCAAGTGAGCACCGCAAGGCTGAACAAGTGTTTTACCAAATCACTGTAGGTGAAAAGGAAAATGAAACTTTGAGTAAGTTTTAACGGCTGAGGAATGGGGAAAACAAAAGTCTTGGGAAAAGACAATTGACAGTCAGGGCGAAGGGGCCTGGGGACAAAACCACTTAAGGGTAGAGAACCGTCAAGCACCACGGTTCTGACTCAGAGGCATTAGCCCATGATTTTCTATAGGCAGAAAAGAAAGCAGAACAGAAAAAGAGAGGGGGCCTCAAGATGGAAGCCTTTGGTTTTAAATCATGTTGTGCAAATGGTAGATGTCCATAGTGAAACAGACTGGTTTTCTTCATGCACAGAGAGGGTGACCTCCAATAGCCCTAGAGAATAGTCACGTGAATCCTGACATTTTTAAGAAGGAGGTATTAGGAGGAGATACAATGGTGCAAAACAAAAGATGCTGGAGTTACCAACTCATCTGCAACGACAGCAAGCTAAAAGTGAGTAATCCTGACTCCATATGGTGAGAAAATCGTTCAAATGCAGGAAAGAAGGGAAAGTGCCTGGTTAGCCGTGGACATTGCTGATCTTGGGAGTACTGAGGAGATGGAGCTTCTAAAAACTGAGTCTGCAGAGAAAGACAGAGTCTGGCACACACAGCAGGTGTTCAGTATACAGTTCAGAATAAAATGAAGCTGTGTGTAGCATCAGTAGAATAATACTAGCTCACATTTATTTTTTGAATTTTATTTTTTTTATACAGCAGTTCTTATTAGTTATCTATTTTATACGTATTAGTGTATATATGTCAATCCCAATCTCCCAATTCATCACACCACCATTACCCCCTGCTTTCCCCCCTTGGTGTCCATACGTTTGTTCTCTACGTCTGTGTCTCTATTTCTGCCTCGCAAACCTTGTACCATTTTTCTAGATTCCACATATATGAGCTCACATTTACTGACTACTAATTAGGTGCAAATTTTGGTTAACTTATTTAGTCATTTGACAGATGAAAAAACAGCTTCAGAGAGATTAAATATTTGTCTGATTTAATGCAGCTCGTCACCAGTGCAGCTGAAATTCTAACCTAAGGTTGATTACAGAACATCTTAATCCTCATGGTTTAGTGGTGAAGACTGTGTTCACTGGAGCCATTTTTCCTGGGTTCAAGTCCCCACCCTACTACTTACTAGCTTGAGTGACTGACATGCTCTCTTACAACTGTTTGTTCATCTACAAAATGGGGATAATACTGGTTGGTTGCTGCGGGCTGTTTGCATTCTTCCTCCAAATTCATATGTTGAGGCCCTAATCCCCAATGTATTTAGAGATGCAACCTTTGGGAGGTAATTAGATAATGAGGTCATTAAGGTGGAGCCCCACTGATAGGATTAGTGGCCTTATAAGAAGAAGAAGGGACCTCTTTCTGCCATGTGAGAATATAGGGAGAAGGCAGCTGTCTGTGAACCAGGAAGAGGGCTCCCACCAAGAACTCAATCATCCTGGCACTGTGAACTTAGACTTCCTGCCTCCAGAACTGTGAAAAAAAAATTGCTGTTTAAACCATCTCCTTGGTCTACAGGACTCCATTAGAGCAGTCTGAGCTAAGACCCTAGTACTTTCTTTCATGGGTTTGTATGAAGATTAATTGAGATAGTATTTGGAAAGCACTGAGTAGAAAGTATGGTGTATTGTAAGTACTCAATAAATGTGAGCTATTGATATCTTTAAAAGCACCAGCTACTGTTTTCGTGTGTATTGCTTTCACGTGAACAGGAGCAAAATGACACATTTTTGACCAAAAACTGACAGTTGGAACATCTTTCCAGATGCTGAGATTTATTCTCTTGCATGTTAAATAGTAACACTTATATTTTCTATCCATAATGTCTTGTGTGGAACCCATGGACAGACACAGGCAGTGCTGTGTGACATGAAGGACATGACATTTGGAGCCAGAAGACCTGCTTCAATCTCAACTCTGTGAGTGGCTGTGTAGCCTTCGACAAACCAGTTATATCTTTAAGCCTCAGTCTCCACCTTGGTAAAAGAGCTCCGAATAATACCCCTGTCAGGTGATGATAGGTTTGAAAGTATTTTGTAAACTGTAAAGCACTGTACAAATATTAGTAATTATGTTCACACCGTGAGAAGGTTTGAAAAAAAACAAGAAAACAACACATTTCTGGTGAAGTTTGAAGAGCTTTCTAATTTGGGAGTCGTTGCCAATGCCATTAAGAACCGAGACACACGGTACTAAATTTAGCTTAAAACAAACAAAAAATGAAATGTGATTCAACCTCGAAAAAGATGTATCTCATTATGCATGAAGAAAGGACTCTGAAATAGAGTTACAGAAACCTAGAGAGCAACATTGTGGACGGGCGACCCAGTGGTTATAGTAAATCAGAAAATAGAGTTGAATTTTTCCAATGTCATACAGCGTTTAAAAGTGCAGTTCTAATTTAGGCTTTTCTCAAGAGACAGTGGGCTCCTTTCTTCCTTTTAGAGCCTAGACAATGCTGGTCTAGTACCCTTCTGGGCACTGCAGGTCAGCTATAAGGCCAGGATGCCTCATTCACCACACACACACACACACACACACACACACACACCCCCCCTCGGGAGTCTGTCTATGAAGAAGAAATAGGGTCTAATTGGAGACCTGGGGCTGGGGTGGTGGGCTCTTGGCCACAGCCCACAGCTCTGCAGGTCAGTGGAATGCCCCTTAGCTCTTTTCACTCTTTTCATGCTTTTTCTCAAAGGGATTTTGCCCACTTTACCTCTGTATGTGATTCTTTTGGATTTGCTTGAATCTGATCTGAATCTCAGTGCACAGTAAGCAGGTCGGAAGGAGAGACCATTGAGAATACATTAGAGAAGATGGAGGGATATGCTGATTGATGAAAATGAATCATAGTATTTGGTAAGGCAACATGTTGAAAAATAAACCCAGACTTGAGGTTGCCAAGTGGGGGGGGGGTACAGGGGAGGGAAGAATTGAAAGTTTGGGGTTAGTTGATGCAAATTATTATATATAGAATAGATAAACGACAAGGTCCTAGTGTATAGCACAGGGAACTATATTCAATATCCTGTGATAAACCAGAATGGAAAAGAATATGAAAAAGAATGTAAATATACATATAATTGAATCACTTTGCTGTACAGCAGAAGTTAACACAACACTGCAAATCAACTATACTTCAAAAAAAAAAAACACTTAAAAAAGGATTTAAAGAAAAGCCTCAGACACGGGGAGAGGGAAAGATATATGGATCAGACGATTGTTACTCTCAGCAGAAGTTTCCATGTCTGCCCCTGGTGAGGTGTGTCCCTGTACACAATTGCAGGCTGTCACCCTCCTCTTATACTAATGAATACAATCACTGAGCCGGTGCTTCAGGGGCCCACACACTCCTTCCACTTTCCAGATCTCTTCCCTAACTCTATGGCATCATCCTTGTGTGCACTATTTGCACCTGCCATTTTACAGCAGAGAAAGGGTAGTGGTGAGGGTGTCAGATTATGCGTGCTGATCAGCTGAATCCCTAGTATATATTAAGACACCATCCTTGAAACAATTCAACAGTTACTAAGCAGATGAGTAACTTGTGACTTATGTTGCCTGTGTGTGCAAATGCAGTATATACAAAGAGAGGGGTTTCTGTTTATCTGTGTGCCACATCAGTTGAGCTATTTGTAATGGCACCACCATATATGTTGAATTTTAACTTAAGTTTGTACTTCTAATTGTCATTTTAGTTGTTATTTTACTTGTCTTAAAATATACTTAGATACAGCTTTGACATGAAAAATATTGTGTATGCAGAAGATTGTGTCTGCTGCATACCAGACAATGCAATTAAAGGCACTAGAAATAGCCAAATCTCAGGAATAGATTATAGGATTTTCAAAGTCAGGAGAAGCTAGTGTGGCTGATTCACACATCATGAAGGACTCTCACTCAGGCACTAACTTATCAAAAGCTTCTGGCTAACTTTCAAGAAAAGCTGTCCAACTTTCATCCATTTATAACACAAGTGAGCAAAAAACAAAACTAAATAGAGCCAAAAAAAGCGTATGTGGCTTTTGGGGTCCTGTGATTTGCCTCAAAATTTTAATATCAACCCTAAGACTGGGAAATGTCAAGATGAAGATCCTGTGTTATGAGAAGTGTCGTGTCACTGGGAAGCAATGCAGAACTGTTGGTGGCCAGTGTGGCAAACAAACTTATGACCATGAATGATGGAGACCACATTCTTTCATTTCTTTTTCCCATTTGGAATGGGAATGTCTATAAGGGTTATCCTATGCCTGTCCCACCACCGTAATTTGGAAATAGATAACTTTTTTTCTAGTTTAGCAGGTCCATAGATGAAGAGGAAATTTGCTCTATGATGGAACATACCCAGCCTCACATCTACTTGATTTAGGTGATTTACACAATGAGATTTAGGACTTTTAAGCCAATGTTATTTAGATGAGATTTTAGGCTTACATTGATGCTGTGCTGGGTTGAGACTTGGGAGGATGTTGGGGTAGGATGTATTTGCATGTAGGATGGATGGGAATCTTTGGGGACCAGAGGATGGACTGTGGTAAGCTGAAAAAAACTGGCACTCCCCCCAAATACGTATTTTCTTTCTAATACTCAGAACCTGTGAATATTACCTTATATGACAAAACAGTGGTTATTACCTTATACAGCAAACAATATGATTAAATTAAGGATCTTGAGACTAGGTGTCTAACTTGGGTTATCTGACAGTACCCCTAAAAATTTCACAAGTATGCTTATTCGAGAGGGGCAAAGGGAATTTTGAGATACACACACACACATAGAGTGGAGAAGGCATTATGAAGACTGAAATGATGTAGCTACAGTCCAAAGAACACCTGCATCCACCACAAGCTAGAAGAGGCAAGGAACGGTTTCTGCCTAGAACCTCAGGAGAAAGTTCAGTCCTGTCAAAAACCTTGATTTTAGACTTCTGGCCTCCAGAACTGTGAGGTAATAAATTTCTGTTTTTTTAAATTATCAAGTTTGTGGTAATTTGTTTCAGCAGCCCCAGGAAACTAATGCAGAAGACAGGGACATATAATAGTATAGTATGGCATTATCAGGACTTAGGAAGTAAAAAAATAAAAATTAAAAATACACTGTAGTATAAATGCTATTTTAATTTAAAAGTAGAATGAATGAATGAATGAACAAATAAATAAATAAAAGAAATGCATGTGGAAGACAATATGTCTTGGTTGCTTGGGTAGCTTAAACAACAGAATTTTTTTCTCATAGCTCTGGAGACTTGAAGTTTGAAATCAGGGTAGAGCATGGTTGGTTTCTGGTGAGAGCTCTTTCTGACCTGCAGTTTTCTTACTGTGTCCTCACATGGGAAAGAGGGAAAGAGAGAGCCCGGATTTCTTCCTCTTTTTAAAAAGACACTAATCTCATTAGGAGGGCCCCACCCTCATGACCTCATCTAAACCTAATTACCTCCCAAAGGCCCCACCTCCTAACACCATCACACTGGGGGTGGGGGATGGCTAGAGCTTCAACACATGAATTTTGGGGAGTGTAAACATTCAGTCTACAATACCATATAACATGGTGTTTCTGAAAACTGAGAGTTTAGGTGATATTTAATCACATTTTTCATATTTATATAGTGGGACATAAACATTTAACCCTTTGTTGATATGAAAGTAGCTCTTAACCTTGAATTGATCATTAGACCTATTCAGAGTGGGGAATACAGTGCTCTCCAGGAAAGAACACAGGCAACTCTCTTACTTCACAGGGATTAAAGGGTATGTTCTAAAGGAAAGAATTTATTGTCCTTGAGAAGAAGAAAACATTTTTTTTCTTTTATTAATGGTGTCAACTCTGGATTTAGTAGATTTTCAAATATTTCCAGATAACCCAAGAATCACTAATGATAAGGGAATAGGGATTTGATGGGAAGAGAATAAAGGGATGAAAGTATGAAGAAAAGGGAGGCTGAGGAAGAAGGGTAAAGGGAGAGGGAGTCCCAGCCGGGCAAGTGGTGTGACAATGGCCACTGCTAGGGGACAATGCTGAACCACATTATGCTAAAGGCATGACCAATACTTACAAAGGGGCACTGTTTTAGGGTCCCAGGAACACTTTGGAGCAGGTCTAGAGATCAGGCTACCAGGTCTTTGGGTGGGTACTTGACCACAGGAGTGGAAGCCATGCCTGGCAGATTCTGAAAGTCCCTGTCCCACCACCATCCAGTGACCTTAGGACATGCCCAGGTACTTTAAAAGTAAAAAGAACCTTTGGGTATTGGGGGGATAGTAAGGACAACCTTTGACTGCTGTACTTCGCAGTTAAAATGAAGCCCTCAACTTGGGATAGAGCAGGATGGATGTTCTCTTTCACATTTTTTTTTTTAACAGTGGATATATAATACTTTAAAAATAAGAAAAACCGTACAAAAAGAAAAGAAAAGCCCTACAAAATGAGGTAAAAGAGGATTCTATATATCTACCAAAGGCCATTTGTTGAATATTTTAAAAGAAGGATGAGGAAAACTCCTCATCAATGGCATCACATCATTGGTAAAAGGCTAGCTGGCTAGTCAAGTTAGTGCTTAGCCCAGAGTCAGTTCTCTGAGCCCTGGGACTTTAAAATTAGAAGCCGCTGAAGATTAAGAGAAACTAGAAAATGAGCTCTAAAAGTATGAACAAAAGCTGATGGAGATCATCACTGATAGCTCCCAAAGAACAAAGCTTAAATCCATCACTTGTAAAACTTTACTTCACACTGGGGCTTTGGGGCTTTGTGTTGTTAATGATATCTCTTAAACTCAAAAAAAAGTATAGATGCCTGTGCTGGGCAATGAGCTTCTGGCCTAGAGCAAATCACTGTGATTTAATTGCCTGTTACCTGGTATAGGCAAAGGGGTTAGATGTTTATGATGACATAGCTTTATACCTGCACTCAATCAGTTGGTTTGTGAAGAACATATACCTTCTCTACCCTCAGTCAAGGGTGAATGAACGTGGGACATAGAAATGGTAGAGTGCCTACATCAAAGAGATATTAAAGACCAAATGCTGAATGTTGCTTACATGTAGATAGCAATGAATTGAAAGATGCCTGAAATTCTTTTAGACTGCATTCTGCAAGGCACTAGGTATAGAGTCAGATAGACCTAAAGATGAAACTGCTTCTGCCACATACTCGTTATGCTAAGTTGGACATGTTATTAACTTCTTGGAGTCTTGGTTCTCTTGACTATAAATTGGGGGATAATGATATCTATCCCATGGGGATGTTGTGAATGTTAATTAGACAAAGGATCTAAAGTATTTAACCCAGTGCACTTAGTAAATCCAGTCACTATTGTTCTTTGATGGTACATCACCAAATGTGAGCTTTGTCAAATTGCAAGTCTATGAGGGAAAAATGCTATGGGGCAAGGTGGTTTCTCCTGTCATCATTAAATCACGCTTACTGTTTACTCTTAAGGTGAGTAAGGCTCACTTACTGTTTACTCTTAAGGTGAGTAAGGCTGCTGCTTTGTCTCAGGCAGGGCAGTGTGCCTGGACAAGTGAAGGCCAAGCCAGGAGCAGAGGCGGGTGTGCAGATTCATGAGAAGATAAGGCTGCAAAGAAAGAGAGAAGCAGGTAGGGAGTAAGGCTGGCAATATTAACTTGCAGTGTAAGGCTTCTGGGTATGAAAAACATAAGCACCATGTCAAGAAATAATCACAACAAGACTCACACAGAAGCTTGATATTCTAGAAATACTTGGAAGTAGGACAGACCTAAGCTTGCAAAGCAGTCTGAAAAATGATGCCCTGAGATGAGCACCATGGATAGCTCCAAGGGAAGCCATTTCTTCCTCCCTGAAAAGGCGGCAACTCAGGATTGTTCAAACCAATTTTATGGAGAAGCCAACAACTCTCTTCCTTAAAGGACCAAGACCTATTAAGGCATATTTGATCCCTAACACCAGATATCTATTCAATATTTCTAAATATGTCAGTAACAGCATAATATGTGAACAGAGCTGTTGAGAATTGGTTCTCTCTTGGAGAGAAGTAGATCTACTGTGACCTTAATTGGTTTGATTTAGGGTTGCTCTTCATTCTTGGAGATCCTGAACAATTCAAGGTTTTATCAGGAAGGTTCCCACCTCCCTTAACACTAACACAATGTTGACATTTAGGGTTGGTGGTAGGTCAACTGTAGAATGTTTCAACCTTGTGAGATCATGAGTGTGGGAGAGGGCTCCCATTCTGGGGCCATATTTATTCCAGTCCATTAGGGAGTCTAGCCACACTATTGCTAAGGGTTCATAAAGGGGTGGATATAAATTCTGCTCTACTTTCTGTGTACCCATGGGAAAGTCATTTGGTCCTTCTTACCGTCATCTGAAAGATAAAGGGATTGAACTATAATATCTTAAGGGAGATAAGAAGTTCCATTATGATGAAGTAATTTGGTTTAAAATTATTCATTCAGAGACTCCAGAGATGCAAAATATATCCCTGAGGAAAAAGACAAGAGCTGCAAAGGTATATATATAGAATCAGAATTCAACCAAGAACGTCCAGGACACAAAAATTAAAGTATCATTGGCAAGGGGATGAAAGAACCATAATGTGTTTGGCTGCAAAGTACTATGGTGTCTTAGAACTAGGACAAGGTCTTCTCAGATCTTCTACACCAGGAATTGGTAGAAATACCAAGGCTTCACGTTAGAGGTTTGAACTGACTGTTGTCCTCCAAGTTTCAAGGCTTCTAGATGACAGAATGTTGGGTTTTATAAAGTCCAAAGGGCAGTACATCAGAACATAGGAGCAGGCTGTGGGCTAAAATGACCCTGCTGGGACACACAGGCTTTGAATTATAGGAACCCCTCTGACAAAGCAGTGTCTGGATGATGGGTTTTTATGATTTCTTGGAGAAAGGATTCTCATTGTGATTTCTGAATAATGAAACTGGGGCTCCTCAGTTGTCAGGTTCTCCAACAACTGGATGAAATAAGACCTTGTATTTTCTGGAGCAGAGGTTCTCAAAGTGTGGTCCTTGGATCCCTGTGTGTCTCTGACACCATTTTAGGAGGTCAATAAGATCCGTCCTTTTCCAACTACATATTTCTATGTGGCCTGATTTTCTTCTTAAACTTCAACCAAAATAACAGATCACAATAAATTGACTGCAAGAGCAGATATGAGAATCCAGTTGTTTTCTATTGGGCCAGACAGTATTGAGATTTGCTAAAATATTAAACTGTACCATCTCCTCCCTAATTTGTTTTGGAAAATGTAGTTATTTTCTTTTAAAAAGATGTTATTTATTTTTAATATGTAATGACTTTATTGCTCCTTAAAATTAATTAAACAAAAATGTTAAACATCTTTCAATTTTAATATCTAATATGGTAAAAATTGATAAATATAACCTACATAATAAAAAGTCCTTTGGGAGGCTTCAATAGTTTTCAAGAGGGTAAAGAGATAAAAACGTCTGAAGCCCTGTTTCAGAGGCATCGGAATTCAAGTGTTTCTGAAAAGGTAATCAGTCTTTTAATAACAGTAAAAGTGAGCAAAGATTCTTGGTTTCTAAGTTTCTATGAGATGTTAAGTTGTCTGGGAGATATGGGTATTCAGATATTTACTTCGTTTGATGTGGGCTAACCCATCAGGCACATGAGGGCCTCCCTTCAGGGTTTGGACTCTCTCCACCATGGACTGGCTTTGAGCTTGGGAGTGAATCTTGAGAGACAGTATTAGTGGGCATCACACTATTCACCTACGTTTCTGCCTCTAGGATAACCCAGTGATGAAAGTGTCTTGCAACCAGGCATGATTGGATCAAATGAAGAAAAACTTAGGATAAATGCAAGGAAAATCTCTCTACTGATGCTAGTGAGAAATATTACATTTTAAAATATTATCTTTAGGTAACTGGTTGAAGTTTTATCACTCAAATGTATCAAATGTAAAATTCTCTCTCAATATTTCACTCACGTGTAGTTTACGGGAAACAGTAAACAATATTGTTAAGCTTTATCTTTGGAGCAAAAAGATTTATGACTATGGGCAAATCTCAGTATAAACTGACTAACTGAGATGAAGTCCAAACTAAATATATGAAAATAAATTCAGAATGGAAATACTTTCAAGTAAAATGTTAACAGATGAAATTTTAATGCTTTGGAATATACTTCATATTTCCAGCTAATACACAATGGAATTTAAAATATATATATATTACTTGGCTTAATTTAATGAAAGCAAAACTCTTGCTTTGCAATTTAGAACAAGTTATTTGGTTTCCCTGTTATCACATCTACTAAATAAGGAGAATGAATCAATAATCATCAGCTCTACATTCATTCATATGTAGGACAAGTAGGTTTCTTAAGTATATTTTGTTCTCTCAGGTAGTAAAACATGTCACCTGCTGTCTTATAATTCTTTTTGTTTACCCTTTAAACTATTTTTACTACAAGGTTCAAAGGCAAGATTCATCACAATCTTAGATCAATCGTCACAAAATAGTGAATGGTGACATCAGTTCAGTGACATTTTATAGAAGATCTCAAGAATATCTTTACAGAAAATAATAGTATTTCAGGCAAGAGTAGAATTTTTACCCTTAAAGAATTTAGATTTTTTCAATAAAAAATTTTTGGACTCACTTGATCATTGAGTATTTTTTCCCCACATTTTGCTGGGTTATCTTGGGGGTGGTGGGAGTGGAGTAGAGACAGAGGTGAGGGAAAGGAATAATTCTTGGGCCAATTCAATTTTTATTTATCTGGTTTACTGAAATTTGTGTCATGTGATTTAGGAATTTCAGTTTTCACTACTTCTGGGTTTCATCCAATTTTAAACAACTCTTAAATTTTCTTGTTCCCAAAGCAGTGGAATAAAAATCTTATCAAAGACCATGCTAATTCAAATCCATCAGCTTATAGCTTGTCTACCATGCTACTGCATTTTAAGTAACCAATTATTATTTAAAATTCTGGCTTCAGTGGTATTAAGGAAATGTAGGAGTCATGAACTCTGTATGATTACAAAGAACTTGAATTCTCATTAAAGGACATAGAAAAAGTTAATTAAAATCTAATTAAAAGGAACGAAAATTTTCGAATATCTGATATTCTCTACTTATTCAGTACATTTGGAAAGTTGAAAACTGATCAATGTCAAGTAAAAGACACTAAAGTCGTCCTCTTGGGGTAATTTAAGTCTCTTGACTTTGAGAAAAAGGGTCAATTGTTTATATAACATAATCCACTCACATCATATCAAAAGGAGGAAGGAATACTCAGTCTGTAATGTGTTGTATAGATTCATTAACTTCAAAGTAGCTGTGCAGGGAATTCTCTAATACAAATGGAATTTATATTTACATTACAGTACATCAGTACTGTAGCCTAAGTCAAAGCCTAAATTATTATGCAAAGATTCCAAGTATTGGTACTACAATTAACATTTAAGAAGAGTAATTAGTTAACTCCTTTATCCTTTTTACACAAAACAGATTTCTTTTTTTCAACAAAAGCAACATAGAAAGAATACTACATCCAATGGTAATATTTGTGAAGAAGACAATCAAAATAACAAAAAAGAATTTATCCTTAGTGAAAGAATGGGGACACATAAGCCTACCCCAAAAGAGATGAGAAGTTGAAAATAATGCAAATAATATGACAAATGCTATCCCTGCCTGCTCTCAACCTCTATTTTACTACAGGACTGGATTTCAACTGCCTACAGGACCAGCCCTGCCCAGGTTCAAAGTCACTGCTGCCTGATGGCCACGGTGTATGTGTAGCCCTGCCAGCTGTAAGTCTTGAGATGTGTCGGTCACAGGTGGATCCCTGAGAATGTACTGTGATTTCCTCTTCTGTCTCCTGAGTAGGATCTTTCCTGTCTTGAAACCTTGGCTTGGGCCCCGACACTCTGCAAAGCTTTCCCCAATTTTCTCCTCCCTTCCTCATTTTGAGGTCTGATTCTTGTCCTACCAAGTCCCAGCTGCTTCCTGGATTCTAGTTCCTATAGGCTGCCGCTCATCCAGAAAACACACACGGTTACACTTCTCTTAAGATGTACCTGTTGTTTTCTGACAAGGGAAAAATTCTAATTTATGCTGTTATTTTCTGCTTCTGCCCTTGTCTGTCTACAAAAGGAATTTCTACAACGGAGAATGATCAAAGGCAGTACAGACAGTGAGAGACACAAACTCTCCCTTTTCTGCAACGCTTCAGCTGCTCACAAACTGTTACCCTTTCCTCTGCTTTAACCATATGTAAACCTGCTAAATCCTTTCCTGTTGTCCTTAGCTCCTCCAAGTAGGAGCTATGATCAGATACCAAAACTTCCTGGTTGCATGAAATAAATTTTCTGTAACTGTGTATTTGCTCTAGCACATAAACTAAATTGTCTGTAACAGAGTGTATTGTCAATGATGAATCACACCTGCAGAGCATTTTGTGGCTGAAATGTGTGAGAGAGAGAGGGAGAGAAGGGGAAGGAGTGGGAGGGAGGGGAGGGAAGAGAGAAAGAGACAGAGAATGCCCAAGAATAACAATAACAAAGCACAAACAGAAAGTTAATCCCACAGCATGGCTCCTGTGATGTCCTCAATATATCCTCCAAGTGGATGGTGCATCCTTCGCTTCTCCTCTCTAGGGTAACTTTTAGAATAATGTACTCTTAGTGCATAAAGGGCAGGAACCTGCCAGTCAGAAAGCCCCATATAATATATTCAGTCAAAAATTAACCAAACCAAAAGTTCAAGAATGGTAATAAGGAGGGTAAATGGGCAGCAGAGGAATTTTCTCTAGGAGGAAATTTAAATAATGTCACTCCAATGCATCATTTCCAAGACCAAAGTCTGGTTTCAACAGCATTGCATATACTTATTGGGTAAGTGAGCAAGTGAGGGAGGGAGGGAGGGAGTGAATGGGGTGAGAGCCAAGAATTCCCAGACATTCCAAGTCCTGTCCCTGGAATTCTTCCTTGGTGACTATGTCACTGTGTATAACAGGCTTCTTTTTGTTGAACTCCCCAACTGGGATTCACTTCATGGATGCCTTGCAAGTTGAATGACCCCAGTATTTTAATGCAAGAGGTGTCTGAGAGCGATTGAGTTTAGTATCATTTATAGTCATCAGAATAGAAACTGAGAATAATTTCCAGTGTCCAGATGTTGGGCATGATGTAGGTGAAACATTCAGACAATTGAATGTTTAACTTCCATCCAGATGTTTTAGCTGGTATTTCCATAATATACCCTCTACCAGCAAAAAACAAATAGTGAGTAAATTAATAAGTAGCCAATACAAAACCACAAAAATAAACAAACAAAAAGTGATTTTACCATAAAAAGCCAATTACTAAATAGCAAATGTTGAGATAAAACAAGTATTATTTTTATCAAAATGGTCTAACCTGCTGTATCTCCAGAGTTGCACTACCAAGAAAACCCATTTAAAAAATCACATTTTAATCATAACCTCAGATGGAAAAGGGAAATAGGTGCTAGAAGTTTAGGCATGGAGTAACATTGTTGGTTTTCATGCATGAGTTTCAGTAATGCAGTTGTACTGATGGCACAATTCACTGGGCAAAGCAAGCAGAAGTACAGCTCACTTTGGTCAAGAACTGTGGCTACTTCTTTCCATTCACTAAGGAAACTTAGTGAAGTCCGGAAACCAAGCCAGACTTCTTACACTTTCTTACCACCTTTATCACTCATTGTTCTGATAAGAATCAGGCCTCTCAAACAGAGTGGATTTGTACAGTGTTCCTCTGTAGGTAAGCGGTAAGGACTAGGATTCTGCTATAATACATGGCAATCACAGAAATGAATCCTATTTTCTTTAGATTTGATAAGTTTATCTTAAATTATGTGATATGAACTTTGGTGCAAACACATACTTGTAATCATGTAGTGTTTATTATTACTGCTATAGCATAACAAGAACAAATTCACTCAATCTGCCTGTACATCAAACATTATATTATTTGATAAAATAATAACTAAAGTAGCAAAACATGTCATTTAAAAAATATCTCAAAACCATGCAAATAGAGATTATCATACTAAGTGAAGTAAGTCAGAAAGAGAAAGACAAATACCATATGATATCACTTATATGTGGAATCTAAAATATGACACAAATAAACCCATCAATGAAACAGAAACAGACTCATGGACATAGAGAACAGACTTGTGGTTGCCAAGGGGGAGGGGGTTAGGGGAGGGATGGAGTGGGAGGTTGGGATTAGCAGATGCAAACTACTATATATAGAATGGGTGAACAACAAGGTCCTACTGTATAGCACAGGGAACTATATTCAATATCCTATGATAAACCATAATGGAAAAGAATATAAAAAAAAGGATGTATATATATATGTATAACTGAATCACTTTGCTGTACAGCAGAAATTAACACAACATTGTAAATCAACTACACTTCAATAAAAAAAATGAAAAAAATCTCAAAACCAACACACACACACGCACACACACACTGGACAAAAAACACAGAAAATGAGCAAAATCAAGTTAAATGAAAGTCTTGGAGCCTGGGATAATTTCAGACTTCCTCTTAGTAGGGATGCTTTGGTAGCATGAATATAAAATCTATAAAAAATATATACATGTGAAAACATGCTTGAAAGACATATAGCACAGAAAATAGGTTTGTTAGGATGATGAAATTACCTGTTTTCCAATGTATTTCCAAACACTCTATACTATTTTTATGTCATTTTACAGTAACAATAATGAATTATAAAATGAATTGGAATTCATTTTTAAATTCCCAGTTCAAATAGCCCCCCTTCCAAGAAAACTTTCATAATACCTTATTTATATCTTATTTTTTGAATTTATATATGTTCTAGCATTACAGTTATCAGTTTGCTTGTAATAAGTTAATAAGCTGTGCATTAATTTGGTCCTAGATTTTGGGAATGAGCATAAGAATTTGTAAATAGATTCTGGGTGTCATTAATAGTAAGTATTACAACTAAAATTTGGGGATGCATATACTTGTTTTTCTATTCTGCTCAGAAGGGACAACAATTGCCATGTGTACACCTGCAAAAATCATGGGGCTTCCTTCTCCAATGACTAACTTTTATCTAATATTTCCATATGGACATTCTTTATTCTAAATGGTCCCTAATTTCACCCTTTGATGTGGTATTTTTTCTATTGATAGCAGATAAATTATTCATTTGTTATTTAAACAAATTTAACTTTGAACCTAGTATTTTCCTAAATATTTGCTACTAGAGATGGGGTCACTCCCAACAGGACATAATACTTTTTTCTAGAGTTTGAAATCAACACAACCCCACCCCTCAAAGAAACACATGTGCAATAGAAACTACAACAAGGATCTGGAAGAACAACAAAAGGGAAAGGGCCTTGATTCAAGTCCAAGGTTTCCCAAGTAAGCACAGAGTAATCTAATTTGTTAGAGATGAGTTTTACATAGCTAGTGAGTTTGTATTCAGCCACATTCAGAGTAAAAGTTGTACACAATGACCAAGTGGTTCAACATTTGAAAATCAGTTAATATAATTCATATCAACAGCCTAAAAAAGAAAATCACATCATCAGGTCAATAGATACAGAAAAAAAATTTGATAAAATCCAGCTCCCATTCATGATAAAAACTCTTGGGAAACTAGGAATAGAGGGGCACTTCCTCAACTTGATAAACAATATCCACAAAAAAATCTACAGCTCACATCATATTTCATGGTGAGAAACTTGAAGGTTTCTCACTAAGATCACGTGCAAGACAAGGATGTGCCCTTTCACCTCTCCTTTTCAACTCTGTACTGGAAGTTCTAGCTAATGCAATAAGACAAGTAAAGGAAATAAAAGGTATACATACTTGAACAGAAGAAATAAAACTGTTTTTGTTGTCAGATGACATGATCATCTGTATAGAAAATCTGAAGGAACTGACAAAAAAATCTCATAGATCTAATAAGTGATTATAGCAAGCTTGTAGGATATGAGGTAATTACATAAAAGTCAATTTCCTTACTATATACCAACAATGAACAAGTGGAATTTGAAATTAAAAACACAATACTATTTACATTAGCACTACCAAAATGAAATACTTAGGTATAAATTTAACAAAATATATACAAGATCTATATGAGGAAAACTATAATTGATGAACAAAATCAAAGAACTAATGGAGAGATAATACATGTTCATGGATAGGAAGATTAATATAATCAAAATATCAGTTCTTCCCAACTTGATCTACAGATTCAATGCAATCCCAATCAAAATTCCAGCAAATTATTCTGTAGGTATTGACAAACTGATTCTAAAGTTTATATGAGAGCCAAAAGACCTAGAATAGCTAACACAATATCTAAGGGAAGAACTAGGTCAGAGGGCTGACATTACCTGATTTAAAAACTTACCATAAAGCTGTAATAATCAAGACAGTGTGGTGTTAGCAAAAGAACAGACAAATAGATACATGGAACAGAACAGAGAGCCCAGAAATAGACCCGTATACATAGTCAGCTGATCTTTGATAAAGGAGCAAAGGTAAAACAATGGTGCTAAGATAGTTCTGTCAACAAAAGCTGACTGAAGAACTGGACATCCACATGCAAAAATACAAATCTAGACACAGACCTTATACCCTTCACAAAAATTAGCTCAAAATGGATCAAAGACCTAAATGTAATATGCAAAATTATAAAACTCTTAGAAGGTAACATAAGAGAAAATCTAAATGACCTTGGGTCTACTGATGACTTTTTAGATACAACACCAGAGGTAAGATCCATGAAAGAAACAATTGATAAGTTGGGCTTCATAAAAACTAAAAACTTCTGCTCTGCAAAAGACACTGTCAGGAGACTGAGAAGACAAGCCACAGACTGTGAGAAAATATGTGCAAAAGACATCAGATGAAATATACAAAGAAGTATTAAAACTCTATAATAAGAATAAACATCCTGACTTAAAAAAAAATGGGCCGAAGACCTTAACAGACACCTCACCAAAGAAGAAATACAGATGGAAAATAAGCATATGAAAAGATGCTCCACATCATATGTCATCAAGGGAATGCAAATTAAAACAACAGTCAGATATCACTAACACCTATTAGAATGGCCAAAATCCAGAACACTGACAACACCTAATACTGGTGAAGATGTGGAGCAACAGTAACTCTCATTAACTGCTGATGGAAATGCAAAATGGTACAGCCACTTTGGAAGACAACTTGGCAATTGCCAAACAAACTCTTACCTTATGGTCCAGCAATCACACTTCTTGGTATTTATGGAAAGGAGTTGTGTGCATGCAAAAACCTGCACACAGATGTTTACAGCAGCTTTATTCATAGTTGTCCAAACTGGGGAGCAACCAGGATGTCCTTCAGTTAGGTGAATGGATCAATAAACTATGGTACATCCAGACAATGGAAAACTATTCAGCACTAAAAAAAAAATTAGCTACCAAGCAATGAAAAGACATAGAGGAACATTTAATGCATATTACTAAAAGACATAGAGGAACATTTAATGCATATTACTAAGAGAAAGAAGCCAATCTGAAAAGGCTACATGCCGTAAGATTCCAACTATATGACGTTCTGGAAAAGGCAAAACTATGGAGACAATAAAAAGATCAGTGGTTGGGCTTCCCTGGTGGCGCAGTGGATAAGAATCTGCCTGCCAATGCAGGGAACACGGGTTCGAGCCCTGGTCCGGGAAGATCCCACATGCCGCGAAGCAACTAAGCCCGTGCGCCACAACTACTTAGCCTGCACTCTAGAGCCCGTGAGCCACAACTACTGAAGCCTGTGCGCCGCAACTACTGAAGCCCATGCGCCTAGAGCCCATGCTCCACAACAAGAGAAGCCACCGCAATGAGAAGCCGCGCACTGCAGCGAAGAGCAGCCCCCGCTCAACGCAACTAGGGAAAGCCCGCGTGCAGCAACGAAGACCCAACGCAGCCAAAAATAAATAAATAAAATAAATTTATATATAAAAAAAAATCTGTGGTTGCCAGAAGTGGGGTTAGTGATAGGGACGAACAGGCAGAGCACAGAGGATTTTTAGCGCAGTGAAACTACTCTGTATGATACTGTCATGGTGGATACATGGCATTATACACTTGTTTAAACCCAAAGAAGGTACAACGCAAGAGGGAACCATAATGTAAACTATGGATTTTGATTATGATGTATCAATCTAGGTTCATCAATTATAACAAATGTATCACTCTGATGGGGGATGTTGATGATGGGGCTATGCATGTATGGGGGTGGGGAGTATGTGGGAAATCTCTGTACCCTTCTCCCAATTTTGCTGTGCACCTAAAACTGCTCTTAAAAATAAAGTCAATGCTTTTACAAAAAAGCAGAAAGAAAACTCACAAAACTTAAGACTACGGGAGTATTATTCAAGCACCAGTCAAGCGGAAGTTTAGGTTTCTAAGAGAAAAGTGCTTCCAAGGCTGTTGGCTGGCTGCAGTCTATGATAGGGCTGGTTATTGTGAAATTCTGAGTGTGAGGTGCTATTTGTAGGCAGGTGGGCTCACTGTATTCCACATTATTTTTATTCTCATTTCTTCATCTCACTTCTTAATCACGTGTTAGTTTGTACTTTGGAAACCATCTGGTAGATATCATTTTATTCTGCAGCATATTTGGAGGCTTACAATACAAATAATAGATCAAATCAAGCAGGTGAATCCAGGTTTGGGATTCTACTTCCTTGATCTCTTTCTTTTTTCCCACTGACCAATGATTAAAAGTTTGGATTAAAAGTTGGAAATTGACACAATTAAAAGCCATAAATATTTAGAAAGGAATGCTTCTGAAAGGCTTAAAAGAAGTAAGAGATGAAAGCCAAAAACATAAAATAAGCACTGGGAAGAAGTTCTGTATGGACGTGCTAATAAGCTTTCCATTACATTTCCAAGGAAATGTTGAATGTTTTTTTTTTTTGTCTTTAAATTTATTTATTTATTTATTTTTGGCTGTGTTGGGTCTTCGTTTCTGTGCGAGGGCTTTCTCTAGTTGCGGCAAGCGGGGGCCACTCTTCATCGTGGTGCGCGGGCCTCTCACTATCGCGGCCTCTCTTGTTGCGGAGCACAGGCTCCAGACGCGCAGGCTCAGTAGTTGTGGCTCACGGGCCTAGTCGCTCCGCGGCATGTGGGATCTTCCCAGACCAGGGCTCGAACCCATGTCCCCTGAATTAGCAGGCAGATTCTCAACCACTGCGCCACCAGGGAAGCCCCATGAATGTTTTTTAAAATTATTTTTATTAACAAGGTTTAGGCTACTTATCTAGAACTGGTGGTGATGAAATTTCTTACCACTTGGAAACTGTCAGTAGGTTTAGGCTTAGGAAGAGAAACTAAGTAATTTTTTTTGGCCCTTAAATCAAAATACCATTTAGTACTCCAAGTCTCTTTCTCACACATTCTTGTCAGTCTGCAAACCCCTTCAGTTACTAAGAGGACTTACCTGTATCACCTCTTCTACTTGTACTGCCATTCATTCATTCACTCATTCATTCTCTCATTACAAACATTCACTGAACATCTGCTACTGTCAGACATTGAAGTAGGTGCTGGGATTACAATGATAATCCAAACAGAAAGAAAACATCAAGATATCAAATGCTACAATGAAAATAAAACAGAGGGATGTGACAGAGTGTGACTAGGGTCTTGTTTGGACTGGATAGTTGGGGAAGGCTTCTTTGAGGAGATGACATGTAAGTGGAGATGTGATTGACAAGTATTTAGTTATGGGAGACTTGGCTCCAACAGCATCCCAAAGAGAAGCAACACAGTGCTAGGGCTGTAAGGTGGGAATAAACTGGGGATGTTCAAGGAAGAGAACATCTAGCAAGCCTCGCTAGAGCATAGAACCAAGTGGAAGATGGGTAAGAGATGAGTTTGATGATGGAGACAGGGGCCATATCACATGGGGTGTCGCAGGCAGTGTGAGGCATTTGGATATTATTCTAAAGGCTGTGGGAAACCACAGAGGGCTTCACTCAGCAGGACTACTACAGTCTGATCTGCACTTAGAAGATTGTTGGCATTGTGGAGATGAAATGCAAGTAAGGACAGCAGCTGGGGGGCTATTGCCTTAGTCCAGGTGAGGAAGATGATGGTATCTTTGACTTGGGCTGTTGATGCCTGAGGAAATGGGTATGGAGAGGATGGATTTGCTGCGTGTTTTAAAGACAGATTCAGTGGGGCTTGATCATTGATTTGATGGGGTGAGGGGTAAAAGGAAGAGAGGAATCAAGGATAATCATGTTATCCAAAGAAGATATACATATGGCCAACAAACACGTGAAAAGATGCTCGACATCACTAATTATTAGAGAAATGCAAATCGAAACTACAATGAGGTATCACCTCACACCAGTTAGAATGGGCATCATCAGAAAATCTACAAACAACAAATGCTGGAGAGGGTGTGGAGAAAAGGGAACCCTCTTGCACTGTTGGTGGGAATGTAAATTGATACAGCCACTATAGAACAGTATGGAGGTTCCTTAAAAAACTAAAAATAGAACTACCATATGACCCAGCAATCCCACTACTGGGCATATACACCAAGAAAACCATAATTCAAAGAGACACATGCACCCCAATGTTCATTGCAGCACTATTTACAATAGCCAGGACATGGAAGCAACCTAAATGTCCATCAACAAAGGAATGGATAAAGAAGATGCGGTGGGCCTCCCTGGTGGCGCAGTGGTTGAGAGTCTGCCTGCCAATGCAGGGGTCACGGGTTCGAGCCCTGGTCTGGGAGGATCCCACATGCCGCGGAGCAACTAGGCCCGTGAGCCACAGGTGCTGAGCCTGCGCGTTTGGAGCCTGTGCTCCGCAACAAGAAAGGCCGCAATAGTGAGAGGCCCGCGCACCGCAACGAAGAGTGGCCCCCGCTCGCCGCAGCTAGAGAAAGCCCACGCACAGAAACGAAGACCCAACACAGTCAAATATAAATAAATAAATAAAGTGTAAAAAAAAAAAAAAAAAAAAGAAGATGCGGTACGATATTGGGTCATTTGTAGAGACGTGGATGGACCTAGAGTCTGTCATACAGAGTGAAGTAAGTCAGAAAGAGAAAAACAAATATCGTAGATTAATGCATACACGTGGAATCTAGAAAAATGGTATAGATGATCTTATTGGCAAAGCAGAAATAGAGACACAGACGTAGAGAACAAACATATAGACACCAAGGGGGGAAAGGGGGTGGTGGGATGAATTGGGAGATGGGGATTGACATATATACACTATTGATACTATGTATAAAATAGATAACTAATGAGAACCTACTGTATAGCACAGGGAACTCTACTCAATGCTCTGCAGTGACCTAAATGGGAAGGAAATCCAAAAAAACAGGGGAAATATGTATACGTATAGCTGATTCACTTTGCTGTACGGTAGAAATTAACACAACATTGTAAGGCAACTATACCCCAATAAAAATTTTTAAAAAAAGATAATCATGTTAAATAAACATTAAAAAGTCAGCAAAAATATTCCCAACTTTCCAAAACTAATGGGAAACAGAGAGCTGCACCTTCTGGAATTCCAATGAAGTGATATCTGGATTGCATTAGGTACATGCATTTCATTTTGCACATTAATGTCCAGGAGGTTGGTCTGTCGTCTCCTGAGAAGAACCTGCAGACAAAGCTTTGAGCAGCACAGCCAATCCTAAGAGGCAGGCAGGACCACCTCCTGACAAACTTCCTCAGCAGCTTTCCCACCCTGTGGGTAGCTCTGGAGCACAGCTAGGAGTTTCAGTGTTGAAGAGCCATGGTATCTCTGTCAGTAAAGTAAGAAGTTTTAAATTAGATGCTCTCTGTGGCCGCTTCCAATTTTAAAATTCTCTGTTTTAAAACCCCACTGGGTCTATTCTAGGGATCTTGAATATATAAGTCATACACATAAGTAAGCTACAGTAATAAAGATTCTTCAGGTGTTTTTTATTGTTACATTCCTACACTTAATTCTGGATTTTTAAAAATGTGGTTTTTTTGGTTTACTATTTACAGTTCTTCCGAAGTGAGAGCAAGTAAAGTCCTTTTTCTTGAACATTAAGTCTACCCTTTACACCTGGGACAAAACTATTTTCTTTAGAGGTACATAAACCCTAGTTGGAATGTTTCCCTTTATTCTAATAAGCAATGTTTTTTTTTTTTCTTGCAGGATCACCCCCCTTAGTGGAAAATACATATTATCTATGCTTACTCACATAGACATGTAACATATATTGGCCATTACTGAGCATGTGCTGTGGGTCACACATTGCATTATGATAAGTGATCTTCACATATAAATGTATTTAATTCTCAGAACTAGAAGCAGTTGGTATATTTGTCCCACTTCCCAAATGAGGTAACTGAACCTTAGCGGGTGACAGAGCTAGGATTTCAGGCCAGTTCAGGCCTCTCCTTGGCCCGGGCTCACTCCCAACCCCTGAGGCAGACACCCCCAGCTGTTCCCAGCAGCGTCCTATGTGTAGCCACCACTAAGCTTTTTACGCTATCGGAGGCTGCCGTCTTTCTAAGTTTTTCAAATTATTCATAACTCTGCCCCACTAAAATTTGCTATCCAAGCTGAGTACATCTTCCTAAATAAATATTAACACGATTTTAGCATGCCCAACCCCCAGTGACTTCCTGAGCCCTTGGGCACCAGTTACAAGAGCAGTTTCCACTCTACCCGTGGCCTTTTGTGAAAGGTTGGTTTCTTTCCCTAGTCACCCTTCCTTCCCTCTCTTTCTCACCGTATCCAAAATTCAGCAGAAGTCCACAGGGCATAGAGTTCAGAATGTATTATCTGGTTATTAGTTTTTCATTGTCCTTGGAAGGTCTGAAGTGCTCCAGCGGACTCTGGGTTACATCTGGGCTTGTTAGCCTTCCTGCCCGTAGCACCACGCTTCTCTGGGCTGAGGCCAGCTCCTGGCAAGAATGCCTCCTTTTGTTTCTCAAACACACATTACCAGATACTTTGCCGTGTTGACGAGCACCCTCCTTGCTTGGTTTGCTTTGTCTGATTTTTGGTCTCCAGGTCACAGAAGGGTATGAGGGTCAGGAGGAAAAAACCCAGAAAAACATTTATCCGGAGGGCCCTAGATCCCTGAAATCATAGGCTTTACTAAATATCCGTGTTACATAAATACATCTTTAAGGCTCATATAACTGAATGGAGGAGAAAATATATTTTAAAGCGAAACAAAGAGTTACCTTTGCTGCCTTCTATGGGGGTAGAGGGAAGTGGTGATATTGTTTACATTACTCTGCATATAGATCCCTCTTTCTCTTTCTTTTTCTCACAGACACGGTAGAGGGAAGGAGAAATGAGAGTGGGGCACATCAATGAACTTTGTGTATATAATGGGAGGCCTGGAACCTAGCTTGGGGTCAGAGGCTGGAAGGAGTTGCCTTGTTGTGCATGAAGTAATAAGATGATTCCACGTTCTTTTGTTTTCCTCCAGAAGAGAGAGCTATGCCTTGTGGGGAGGCTGACCTGAGTTTGCAGAACTGGCATTTGATCAAAACATCTGAAGTATAACTTTAAAGTTCTCTTGTGATATGCACCCTTTCCATCTCCTCACACTTTTAGTAAAATATTTCTATGTGCTTTATTTTTTATTATATTGGTTTGATTTGATTTGCTCTTTTGTAGCAATCCAGGAAAGGAAGGATATTATATCTAAGTGAGATATAGTACAGAGTGGGGATACCATGTGTGGGATGGTGAGAAAATTCATAAACTTAACAAATTTAGGAGATGTGGGAGTATAAAGATAAAGGTGACTACAAACAATGTAAGCCGTTCTCTTCTCCACCAGAGTTCTTGGTATGATTGGAAAGAGTATGAAGCCTTCACTAAACATGATGTTTGAACCAACTGCACTTAAGTCTCAATGGGGGGTGCTCAGCTGATATCTAGAAGCCATTAACCAATGTAACTACTATTTTAAAACTATAATTCAGATTTCATTGATTCATATCCATACTTGTTGTGGTAGCAGAGTAATAGCCTCCCGAAGATGCCCACATCCTAAACCCTGGAACCTGTGGATATGTTGGGTTAGATGACAAAGGAGATTTCAAGTTGCAGGTGGAGTTAAGGTTGCTAATCAGCTGACCTGACTTTAAAATAGGAAAATTATCCTGGATTATCTGGGTGGGCCCAGTGTAATCACAAGGATCCTTAAGAGTAGGAGAGAGAGGCAGAAGCAAGGGTCAGAGTGATGCTATGAGAGAAGGACTCCACACCTTTTCTGGTTTCCAAGGTGGAGAAAGGGAAACATGAGCCAAGGGATGCAGGTGGCCTCTAGAAGCCGGAAAAAGCAAGGAAATGGATTCTCCCCTGGAGCTTCCAGAAAGGAAATCAGCTCTGCCAACATCTTGATTTTAGCCTAACGAGACTCAATGTTGAATTTCTAACCTACCAAAAGGTAAGATAACAGATTTGTGTTATTTCAAGCCAGACAGTTTGCTATGGCAGCAAAGATATATCTGTATCAGTTATCTATTGCCACGTAATAAACCACCTGAAAATGTAGTGATCTAAATAACAATAATCATTTATTTTGCTTGTGAACCTGCAGTTTGGCCAGGACTCGCTCAGTTCTACACACCATAAACTTGGTGCTTCTTTTGAGGGGTGGGGAGTCCACTCTCAAGATGGCTCACTCCCATGGCTGAATAAGTATTAGCTGTTAGCTGGGAGCTTGGCTGGGAGCTCAGGTGGGGCTGTGGGCTTGGGAACTCATTCCCTTCCCACATGTGTCTCACCACAGGCTGTCTGGGCTTCCTCACAGCATGATGCAAGATGACTGCAAGATCAAGCAGCCCAAGAAAACAAGGGAGAAGAACAAGGCAGAAGAGCATGATATCTTCATGACTGAGCTTGGGAAGTAACGTAACTTTACTTCTGCCATGTTCTACTGGCCTGCTCAGGCTCAAGGGGAGGGGACATAGATTCACCTCTTGAGAGGAAGTGGCACATTTCTAGTAGAGCATGGAGATGGTGAGGCCATCCTTGAAAGATACAATCTGCAAACCTCACACGCGAAATCTCAACACTTTGTGCACTACCTTCCCAAATTATTTCTGGAAGCCCACAGTGTATTTTCTCATGTGTGTTTAAAAATAAGCTGTGTATTAACCACCTAATATATGCAGTTTTATTTCTTTTCTCTTGCTTCCAACTCCTGTTTCTGAGTACAGCTGTGTCTTCTGGATAATGGAAGGTTTGTTGTTTTTCCCACTGCACTATCACTCTTAGGAACCAAATGCATATGTTAGGCTGTACAAAAGAGGAATGGCAGCTTTTGCTCCCTCTGCTTTTGGTGTTACACTGTTAAGGAATACCCACATAGGACACTATTTCTCTAAGAAGCTCCTCAGTCCCTTATGCAAATGAAATCTAGCAAGTTAAGATCTAATTGAACTCCAAAGTAAGTATATTAGGTTCAGACTCACAATAACAGAATTGAGATTGCCTTTGAAAATTTTAATTGCTCAAGGTACATAATCCCATGTAGTCTTAGTTGATTGGCAATTACAGTAATTAAGATCTCCTCCGCCCTCTTTGCCACAATATCTTTATTTCTGTCTTTCTCATCTAGAAGAATAGGCTTGGCTGAATGATAAAACAGGTAAAATGACATGTGTTAAATTTTCTATCAATTAAAGTAGCTTCCATTTGGAGATCCCATAATTCATAACTGTCCCCTTCTTTTGGGCTTTTTCTTTTTCAAACAAGGGCCTATACAATTTTGGTCCCAATCCCAAACGGCTTGAGCCTCCTTGCTGTAGGAGATGACTAATGAAAGGGTCCTCTTGCCTGTAGTCAATACTGTCCAATAGAAACTTTTTTCAATGAAGAATGCACTCCATATCTGAGTTGTCCAATATGGTAGCCACTATCAATGTTTGGCTACTAGGCATTTGGAACGTAGCTAGTGTGACTAACTGAATTTTTTTTTTTAATTTATTTTTTAGTTTATTTAATTTATTTATTCTTGGCTGTGTTGGATCTTCATTTCTGCGCATGGGCTTTCTCTAGTTGGGTGAGTGGGGGCTACTCTTCGTTGTGGTGCGCAGACTTCTCATTGCGGTGGCTTCTCTTGTTGTGGAGCATGGGCTCTAGGCACATGGGCTTCAGTAGTTGTGGCCCACGGACTCAGTAGTTGTGGCCCACAGGCTCAGTAGTTGTGGCTCACGGGGTTAGTTGCTCTGTGGCACGTGGGATCTTCCCGGACCAGATATCAAACCTGCGTCCCCTGCATTGACAGGCGGAATCTTAACCACTGTGCCACCAGGGAAGCCCTGAGTAACTGAATTTTTAAGTTAATTTCATTGAATTTAAAAGTAAATAGCCACATGTGGTAAGTAGCTACCATTTTGGAGAGCATGACTCTAAATGATGAAATCTTAGTGTGACTTCTGGGTCCTCAGTTTCTGAAAGCTCCTTCACAGCCAAGGAAGGAGGTCTAAAGCAATCAGAGCTCCATGAGATTGGCAGAATAGAAGGCTTTTATATATGGATATAATTCTAGTTGTACCACTGGATTTCAAGGCATGATGAGTTCAACTGGACTCTGGCTTTATCTTGAACAGTTTTATTTTGTAAGAAAACAAAGACATAACTATGCCAGTTATCTTGTATTCATGGATCTCATGGATGCTTTTACTAGAAAGAGCATCTTGATTCCTGTCCTAAGGGTCCCCAAATCTTGCTTTGATATTGGCAAAGTCTGCCTCAGGCCTGAATCACCTTTCTCCCAATTTTTCAAACATGATGTATAGCAGAGTCCAAAAGAAGAGTTCTTCAGGGTTTAAAACTGAGACAAGTTTTTATTTTGGGTCAATTACAACTACCAGTAAGTCAGTAATTGCAATAACAATGCTGTGTAACAAATCACCCCCAAAAAACTCAGTGGCTTACAACATAAACAAGTACACGTTGGGTAGGTTCAATTGATCTAGGCTGAGTACAGCTGAGTGTGCCTCCAGGCTACAGGATAGGTTCAGGTCTGCTCTATGTATTTTAGACATGTTCTCATAGAGATGGTAGAAGCTCAAGAGAGAAAACCTAGTCTTGCAAGCACATTTCAAGGCTTTGCTCAAATCACATAGGCTAACATTCCATTGGCCAAAGCAAGTTACATAGCCAAGCCAAGAGTCAAAGGGTAGGAGATCCACTCCTCCCATTATGAGGCCCTGGAGAAGGTCTGGATGTACAACACTACTACAAGAGAGTGAAGAATTAGGACCAGCAATTTAATTTACCATACCTACATCAGACTCAATCTTTCTCTCTCCTCACTCTCTGTTTCTGTCTGTCTGCCTCTCTCTCTCTCTGTCTCTGTCTGTCTGTCTGTCTCTCTCTCTCACACACACACACACACACTTCTCTGGTTGTGATAACAACATCAATGCTTTAAAAAAAAAAAAACCAAAAACCTTTCTATACCTGGAAAGACAATGCTTTGACTCCTCTCTTTTTTACTTCCATCTTTGGGGAACTTTTTTTAAATCACATTTTTTTATGGCAAATACATCAGCAAATTTAGTTATCTGGAAATTAGTTTACCAATTGTGATCTTTAATAACTTTTTGATAGTCTAAATGTGATGTGATAGAAAAATTAGTCTTAATGCATCAATTTTTTTGTGTGTGTGTTTTTTTGTTGTTGTTGTTTTTTGTTGTTTTGTTTTGTTTTGTTTTTCCTGGCTGTGTTGGGTCTTTGTTGCTGCACGCTGGCTTTCTCTAGTTGTGGCGAGCGGGGGCTACTCTTTGTTGCTGTGCGCGGACTTCTCATTGCGGTGGCTTCTCTTGTTGCAGAGCACAGACTCCAGGCACACGGGCTTCAGTAGTTGTGGCACATGGGCTCAGTAGGTGTGGCTCGTGGGCTCTAGAGTGCAGGCTCAGTAGTTGCGGTGCACTGGCTTAGTTGCTCTGCGGCATGTGGGATCTTCCTGGACCAGGGCTCAAACCCGTGTTCCCTGCACTGGCAGGTGGATTCTTAACCACTGCGCCACCAGGGAAACCCAATGCATCAATTTTATTACCTTTTCTCTTTTCCCTAAAGCCTTTGATATTCATTTAGTTAAAAATCAGCTAACTAATTTAGTACCCAGTCTCTCTGGAGCCATCCCATTTGGAGCTCTATGGTATCTGTCTAAAATAATTCCAGCTTAGTCTAAACCATTCAAACTTTTTAGAAGCCAACTCCTTAATATTAATGAAATATTGTTAATTTTAAAAGTAGGTTAGAAAATATGATAGAATGTACTATTTATATAAGCAAATGTTTGTGTTTATACCTGCTTAGAAGGGATTAGGAAGGCTAGGTTGCCTCTGGGGAGAGGTATTGATATCTCATTTTCACTGTATCCTGCATATACTATCATATCATTAGATCATTATTCAGTAAGCAAGTATTATTTTTTATGACAAAAAGTTGTTAAAAATAAAAACCATATCATTATACCTCGAATATTTTGACAGGCTGTCATAGTTGGCAGGATAGAAATAAACTTCATAATTCCATGATTTGTAAGTTTCTTAGAGGAGAGAAAGAAGTGTGGGTGCTTTTGAGGGGACAGGAGTATTTTAGAGTTCAGTCGGAGTTTTAATTTTGTTTTGCTCTAGTTCCAATTGAGTTTATCTTTAGTCCTTGATTTACAAATATCTCTTCCTCTAAAATGATCCATTCTGGCAACCATTTCTAAGCAATCCAGATTGAGATCAGCTTCCCATACAGGAAGTCACTTAGAGGAAAAGTGACCAAGAGTTTCTGTTTTCTTATGAAAGCACCGTGGTCTCTGGTAGCATCATTTTGTGTCATCGTAAAATGAATTGTAGCCAGGCAACAGATGTCATCTATTCTAACAGCAAAAGCTTCTATTTGCATCACTCAAACAGTCGTGTTTTTACCTTAACACAATCTCAACCTTCAGGACCAACTCTAGAAGAGAAAATATTACAAAACATAAATATCCCAGGACCAGGCTCCTCCTGGGTCACTTTAGGATGTGTCAAGGTTTCAGAAATCAAGTTCATGACCATTCACAGAAGTCAGTTCCCTCATTCTAGCCATTTGCATCCTTTCTGGGCATCTTACATTAAGGAGAGTGGTCCAGAGGTTAGAGCAGGCCCTTTGATTTCTGAATTTGAAACTTGGCTTCTCCATTACGCTGTTGTACAACCTCTGGCAAGTAACTAAAGCCTTACTGAGCTTCATTTTCCCTTCTTGCAAAGTGCGGATAAAAATGACACTTAGCTCATTGGGTCCTGTGAGGGTGAAATAAGAGGGCATGTGAAAGCACTTAGAACAATGCCTGGCTGGTAAAGGCCCCCAATAAATCTTTACTTTCTAATGCTTCTCCACTAATTAATTGTCCCTCTGATACTCTGAAAGGATTAGTACAAATCTTACCAGGTGAATCTTTACTCTCTAAAAATGGATAGAAGCAAGTATAGTATTTTACTTTGTGAGAAAACCTACGAGTGACTGGGATCTAAGCCAGATCCACTTATATAATTCGAGTATTCTACATCCACAAGAGTGAAGCAGGAGCAAACCTGGGGGCACATCCGCTTTATAACGCTTCTTTTGTAGATTTTTCAGATGTCATTATAGAATATATACATGGTTGAATAACAGGGGGTTAAGGATCACTTTGTGTTTTTTTTTTAATAAATTTATTTATTTATTTATTTTCTATTTTTGGCTGCGTTGGGTCTTTGTTGTGAGCGGGCTTTCTTTAGTTGCGGTGAGCAGGGGCTACTCTTCATTGCAGTGCGTGGGCTTCTCATTGTGGTGGCTTCTTTTGTTGCGGAGCACCGGCTCTAGGCACGTGGGCTTCAGTAGTTGTGGCTTGTGGGCTCAGTAGCTGTAGCTTGCGGGCTCTAGAGCGCAGGCTCAGTAGTTGTGGCCCATGGGCTTAGTTGCTCCACGGCATGTGGGATCTTCCCAGACCAGGGCTCGAACCCATGTCCCCTGCCTTGGCAGGCAGACTCTGAACCACTGCACCACCAGGGAAGCCCAATCCCTTTGTTTTTGACATGCAAATCGCCTTTAAAAACCAGATTTAAAAGACTATAAATCATGTAACATTGTTTCAATTTTATTATAATGTACTTCAGCGAATTAATTTGATTTTTTGAAATATTTCCACAGGAATAGCATCTTTTTTCACTTTCCAGGGTTCTAGCTATACTGAATTACACATCATCACATAATGATACCAAATTTTATTTTCATATTATATATTATCCCTCTGAAATCAGTATCTGGAACATTTAATTCCTATAAATGGGAATTTGCTCATTAAAAATGAATAGAATGTAAAACAAACCAAAGGCTATTTCATCTATATTATGCAATACCTTCCTTTGCCCTTCAACATATATGCACATTATTTTAATCACACTCTCCCGGAAATTGAAGATAGAAGAATATTGCTTTATTGAGTAGAACATTTCTCAGAAAAAGTAATATAATGCAGAGATATAATATACAATATTTGGTGGATACAGGAATGGATCTGATTTAAGCATAACAACTGAAATCTTTTCTCTTCTGCTCTGGTTGCTCTTTCAGAGTTGCTCGTGAATGACCAAAGGAAGATTTTTGGCTTGTGGCATGCTTGGGTAGTAGGTGGCCTAAGAGTTCTCAGGGAGCAACGAAAAGGGAACTTCTGGTAAAGAGAGGACTACATCACATAATGATTCTTACAAGTCACCGCTACGAGGTTTAGTTCAAAGAATTGCAGGTCTGAATGTTACGAATGTATAATTTTTATTCGGCAAAGGATTTCAAAAAGCCTGAACTCCTTTAAAACTCCATCATAACTCAGGCTGGTAGGTGACATGCCAGATTTCAGTGGGCATAATTTGAAATGGATGAGAAATTATCACAGGTGTTAAAAGGTCCAAATGCGATACAATACTAAAGCACCAAAGCTCCCACAAAGGACTTGAAAGAGGCTTGATATGATGTGTTGATGCCTGCCAAATAGCATCTGTCCTCAAATGCCTGGCTGGAAAACTTTTATGTGAAATTAAAAGCATATCTGAATTTGAGTCCAAGAAAAAGAGCCTTGTATACTGCCTAATATTTGCAATTATCGAAACTCACAGATTTATATTGTAACTAATTAATTTTTGATCAAGGATACCTGCTGCAGTAAAAACAAAGGAACATAAAGAAGTAAGAAGATCTTAAAACTTTTTTTCAATTTAACAACTCTTAGGGGAAAAACTCAGATTCACGAACTAACTTATGTTTATTGTTATGAAACCCAGCATTCATTACTCTGTCAATGCACTTAGAAAGGAAACTTTATGACTATCATAGGTATCTTCATAGGAAACTCTTCATTTTCTTAAAATGTTGACTGTTTTGGCTACTCCAAGCATGAGTGCCTGTGGTCTCTTCCCCTACAGGCTGCCGCACTGGAAACCTTCAGTTAGTCCCTCTACCACACGCAGTGCCAAGGCTATTCCTGATGAATTCCCTTCCACCCACCATCTCTGGTGGGCCCACTCCTCATCCTCCGACAGCAAGGGTGAGGAATTAGTACTTTAGCGTCTGCTACCTCAATGCTCCACCTGCCCCCAGACACCTGTGAATCTCCATCTAGCCTCAGTCCTGGGAGGACACATTGCACTAGGGGGACCTTGCCAAGCTGTATGACCTTTGCTTGCTCCTCTTACTAATGGTGCTTCCTTGTCTTTTTGGTTTGTTTTCTGTCATCTATAAGATAAAGACAATAACAGTGCTTGTCTCATAAAGTTGTGACTATTAAATTCATACAATCCATAGGCACAATCCATGGTACACGGTAAACATTCAACAAATTATAATGATGATGAAGGCAGATAATAGGATCTTGATTCTGAGAGAGGACAATCTGTTGAAACATATTGCTACACAGTGTTTTGCTTCTTTTAGAGTCATTTTCCTGAATTCTTTTTACTACTGTAGTCACTGTAACTTTTAATATTTATCATCATCTCAAAAAAGATTATGTTATAATGAGCAGTTAGACAACCATATATGAAGTCAATTGTTTTGCATGATGTATGTAATCAAAAAGTTTTAAGTGTCTCTTACCAAAAAAGAATTTTTACATTGAAAACACAAACGAACAAGCATGGCCTATGTGAGTACAAATGCCATGCTTTCTTAAGAGATACTTTCTTCCGAACCCCTCTTCGCTTTTACCCCTACCACTTTGGGATGTCAATGCCAACCTGGACCCAGGCTTGGTTCCTGATTTAGCCCATGGGTCACTGTCCTTTCCTACTCTCTACTGAAAATCCAACATGCTTTTTGAATCCACGTGAGTTGTGACAGTAAACAAATGTTCCATTAATTTATTTATTAATTTATTCCTTCTGTTTCTCTTTGAATAGACACGTTTTTATGACCAAAATAAAGTTTAGAAACACACTCATTGAGAATTAAGCATTAAATCTCAGAAAAAATACAGTTTTCCTAGGTATATCAGTTCTCAAAATTGTAATTTCAAAGAGATTTTTTTTACATGAATTACGATAAAGATAATACTTTTCCTTTTGAATGAAGATGAGTTATTTTTCTAGATTATTTCTATAGTGATGACAAACGATACAAAAAAATCTAGATGATCAAGAAAAGCTAACTTTGCATATTGATTTTTGTACTGGCTAATGTTATATTTGATAAAATATTACATGACAAAACACTATACTAAACTCTAATTAAAATTTTGTCTAAAATATATCGGTTTATAGCTTGCCTTTCTAAATTAAGTATACTGAATGTTCCCTAATATTTTATTGATAATCAAGATGTTACAGTAACTAAAAGTAATCTTTTTGTGAATTTAACCTTACTTTTAAAGATTTGGGCATAGAAGTTATAGCAGATTAAGTATGTCCTTGTAACGGTATATTTGAGAAATTTACTTCAATTTTTGCAAATGTTGCCTATTCACCTTTTTTGGTCATTTATCCTTTCAACTAAAAGCAGAGTGGATCATATTCTGGTTAATTGTGGTTCTAGTTTCAGTTAAAAGATTTTTTTAAATTAGGAACAATGGCAAAAGAAAATCAACAACAAAATACTTATGTTTTATGTCTATCGGGGCAACAACTTCAGTAAGATGATATTCTATAAATGATGATTTACAGATCTATCCTTATATAGATCTGCCTCTACTAAACAGTCATTATTTTTTAATTGTGTGAAAAACAAGCAAAAAAATCTTATTACTATTATAAACACAGTGAATGCTTACATCTAAAAGGAAAAAAAAAACCAACCCAGATCTTGGCAAATTCACAATAACTCTACGGCATATTATTTCCCCCATAGCTAAAAATGTTAGAAATACCATTTGGCTTCTGATGAATACTTAAATACAGAATAAAATAATTTTAAATTTATTTTAAAGGTAAGAAGAATCATGTCTTTAGATCTCTTTAGTATCTCTTCATTTTCATTCTTAACATTAAAGATGGATTTTCTTTGGTGTTTAAAATTCCATGAAAAATATCCTTAGAAGACTTATTGTGTATTCAAAGATAAGTAGAGAAAAATATAGCCATACTGAATAGACCCCAATTCCTGCCTTAGATCATGTTATGAGCCTACAGGGTCAAAAACACAAATGCTAACACTCCAAAGGCCAAAGATTTACTGAACAGAAGTTCTATTAGTTTTTTTATGTGTGTGAATAATCATCCTCTAAAATTTGTCTCAATAAGATTTTCTAGGAGTAGTTTACCCTTGAATGAACTTCTCAAAGTCCTGTCCTTCTTATTACTTTCAGAAGCTCTAAAATAAAAGCCAATGAGTTCATTTTACTTTTCTGTCCTCCCTAATAGAGAGAGGTGGTGATCTTGGTGGCTCAGCTCCTGCCTGTGCCTGGATTGACTTTGAATTGCTGAGATATTTGTAAAATGAAGGACTTAGAGGGACATAATCTCTAATGCCCCATTTTAAAAATATCTTTATAAAATCTAAATCCATTTACACACTAATGGATTGCAGAATAGGAAGCAGATGACCTGAAGTAAGTGCTTTAAAAATAATTTTCTCTATTTTCCTCATTAAGTTCATTTCTCAGAACTTTCTTGAACCTGAAAGTATGGCTTAATGAGCCATAAATAAAATTCAAACCAAAAAACTTTCTGTTGCTTATAAACAAAATATCCACAATGACCAAGATGGTTCAAAGCATTTTCCTTATTTTCATAAAAGCTACTAATTTACAAAACCACATGATTAAGTAACATCACTAAATCCCTATAAAACTGTGAAGCTTTCTAAGACCAGCTCAGGAAAAACAAAGCAGGCATAAACAGAGATTTGTTCAAGATGGCGGAGCAGAAGGACATGCATGCACTCCCTCTTGTGAGAGCACTGGAATCACAACTAACTGCTGAACAATCATTGATAGGAAGACACTGGAACTCACCAAAAAAGATATCCCACATCCAAAGACAAAGGAAAAGCCACAATGAGATGCTAGGAGGGGCGCAATCACAATAAAATCAAATCCCATAACTGCTGGGTGGGTGACTCATAGACTGGAGAACATTTATACAACAGAAGTCCACCCACTGGAGTGAAGGTTCTGAGCCCCACGTCAGGCTTCCCAACCTGGGGGTCTGGCAATGGGAGGAGGAATTCCTAGAGAAGCAGACTTTGAAGGCTACTGGGATTTGACTGCAGGACTTTGGCAGGACTGGGGGAAACAGAGATTCCACTCTTGGAGGGCACACACAAAGTAGTGTGCACATCGGGACCCAAGGGAAGGAGCAGTGACGCCATAGGAGACTGAATCAGACCTACCTGTGAGTGTTGGAAGGTCTCCTGCAGAGGTGGGGGGCAGCTGTGGCTCACCAAGGGACAAGGACACTGGCAGCAGAAGTTCTGGGAAGTACACCTTGGTGTGAACCCTCCCAGAGTCCGCCATTAGCCCCACCAAAGAGCCCGGGTAGGCTCCAGTGTTGGGTCACCCCAGGTGAAACAACCAACAGGGAGGGAACCCAGCCCCACCGATCAGCAGACAAGTGGAGTAAAGTTTTACTGAGCTCTGCCCACTAGAGCAACAGCCAGCTCTACCCACCACGAGTCCCTCCCATCAGGACACTTCCACAAGCCTCTTAGATAGCCTCATCCACCAGAGGGAAGACAGCAGAACAAGAAAAAGAACAATCCTGCAGCCTGTGGAACAAAAACCACATTCACAGAAAGATAGAGAACATGAAAAGGCAGAGGGCTATGTACCAGATGAAGAAACAAGATAAAACCCTAGAAAAACAATTAAATGAAATAGAGATAGGCAATCTTCCAGAAACAAAGTTCAGAATAATGATAGTGAAGATGATCCAGGACCTCAGAAAAAGAATGGAGGCAAAGACTGAGAAGATGCAAGAAATGTTTAACAAGGATCTAGAAGAATTAAAGAACAAACAAACAGAGATGAACAACACAATAATTGAAATGAAAAATGAACTAGAAGGAGTCAATAGCAGAATAATTGAGGCAGAAGAATGGATAAGTGACCTGGAAGACAGAATGGTGGAATTCACTGCTGTGGAACAGAATAAAGAAAAAAGAATGAAAAGAAATGAAGACAGCCTAAGACCTCTGGGACAACAACAACATTAAAAGCAACAACATTTGCATTATAGGGGTCCCAGAAGGAGAAAAGAGAGAGAAAGGACCCGAGAAAATATTTGAAGAGATTATACTCTAAAACTTCCCTAACGTGGGAAAAGAAATAACCACCTAAGTACAGGAAGTGCAGAGAGTCCCATACAGGAGAAACTCAAGGAGAAACACGCTGAGACATAAAGTAATTAAACTGGCAAAAATTAAAGATAAATAAAAATTATTGAAAGCAGCAAGGGAAAAATGACAAGTAACATACAAGGGAACTCCCATAAGGTTAACAGCTGATTTCTCAGCAGAAACTCTACAAGCCAGAAGGGAGTGGCATGATATACTTAAAGTGATGAAAGGGAAGAACCTACAACCAAGATTACTCTACCTGGCAAGGATCTCATTCAGATTCGATGGAGAAATCAAAAGCTTTACAGACAAGCAAAAGCTAAGAGAATTCAGCACCACCAAACCAGCTCTACAACAAATGCTAAAGGAACTTCTCTAAGTGGGAAACACAAGAGAAGAAAAGGACCTACAAAAACAAACCCAAAACAATTAAGAAAATGGTCATAGGAACATACATATCGATAATTACCTTAAACGTGAATGGATTAAATGCTCCAACCAAAAGACACAGGATTGCTGAATGGATAGAAAAACAAGACCCATATATATGCTGTCTAAAAGTGACCCACTTCAGACCTAGGGACACATTCAGACTGAAAGTGAGAGGATGGAAAATGATATTCCATGCAAGCGGAAATCAAAAGAAAGCTGGAGTAGCAACACTCATATCAGATAAAATAGACTTTAAAATAAAGAATGTTACAAGAGACAAGGAAGGACACTACATAATGATCAAGGGATCAATCCAGGAGAAGATATAACAATTATAAATATATATGCACCCAACATAGGAGCACCTCAATACATAAGGCAACTGCTAACAGCTCTAAAAGAGGAAATCAATAGTAAAACAATAATAGTGGGGGACTGTAACACCTCACTTACACCAATGAACAGATCATCCAAAATGAAAATAAATAAGGAAACAGAAGCTTTAAATGACACAATAGACCAAATAGATTTAATTGATATTTATAGGACATTCCATCCAAAAACAGCAGATTACACTTTCTTCTCAAGTGCACACGGAACATTCTCCAGGATAGATCATATCTTGGGTCACAAATCAAGCCTCAGTAAATTTAAGAAAATTGAAATCATATCAAGCATCTTTTCTGACCACAACACTATGAGATTAGAAATGAATTACAGGGAAAAAAACGTAAAAAACACAAACACATAAAGGCTAAACAATATGTTACTAAATATCCAAGAGATCACTGAAGAAATCAAAGAGGAAATAAAAAAAAAAAAAACCTAGAGACAAATGACAATGAAAACACGACGATCCAAAACCTATGGGATGCAGCAAAAGCAGTTCCAAGAGCAAAGTTTATACCAATACAATCCTACCTCAAGAAACAAGAAACATCTCAAATAAACAACCTAACCTTACACCTAAAGCAATTAGAGAAAGAAGAACAAAAAACACCCCAAAAGTTAGCGGAAGGAAAGATATCACAAGGATTAGATCAGAAAGAAATGAAAAAGAAATGAAGGAAACGATAGCAAAGATCAAGAAAACTAAAAGCTGGTTCTTTGAGAACATAAACAAAATTGATAAACCATTAGCCAGACTCATTAAGAAAAAAGGGAGAAGACTCAAATCTACAGTATTGGAAGTGAAAAAGGGGAAGTAAAAACTGACACTGAAGAAATACAAAGGATCATGAGAGATTACTACAAGCAACTACATGCCAATAAAATGGACAACCTGGAAGAAATGGACAGATTCTTAGAAAAGCACAACCTTCTGAGACTGAACCAGGAAGAAATAGAAAATATGAACAGACCAATCACAAGCACTGAAATTGAAACTGTGACTAAAAATCTTCCAACAAACAAAAGCCCAGGACCAGATGGCTTCACAAGCGAATTCTATCAAACATTTAGAGAAGAGCTAACACCTATCCTTCTCAAAGTCTTCCAAAATATAGCAGAGGGAGGAACACTCCCAAACTCATTCTACGAGGCCACCATCACCCTGTTACCAAAACCAGACAAAGATGCCACAAAAAAAGAAAACTACAGGCCAATATCACTGATGAACATAGATGCAAAAATCCTCAACAAAATATTAGCAAACAGAATCCAACAGCATATTAAAAGGATCATACACCATGATCAAGTGGGGTTTATCCCAGGAATGCAAAGATTCTGCAGTATAGACAAATCAATCAATGTGATACAACATGTTAAAAAATTGAAGGATAAAAACCATATGATCATCTCAATAGATGAAGAAAAAGCTTTTGACAAAATTCAACACCCATTTATGATAAAAACTCTCCAGAAAGTAGGCATAAAGGGAACCTACCTCAACATAATAAAGGCCATATATGACAAACCCACAGCCAACATCATTCTCAATGGTGAAAAACTGAAACCATTTCCTCTAAGATCAGGAACAAGACAAGGTTGCCCACTCTCACCACGATTATTCAACATAGTTTTGGAAGTTTTAGCCACAGCAATCAGAGAAGAAAAAGAAATAAAAGGAATTCAAATCGGAAAAGAAGAGGTAAAACTGTCAGTGTTTGCAGATGCCATGATACTATACATAGAGAATCCTAAAGATTCCACCAGAAAACTACTAGAGCTAATCAATGAATTTGGTAAAGTTGCAGAATACAAAATTAATGCACAGAAATCTCTTGCATTCCTATACACTAATGATGAAAAATCTGAAAGAGAAATTCAGGAAACACTCCCATTTACCACTGCAACAAAAGGAATAAAATACTTAGGAATAAACCTACCTAAGGAAACAAAAACCTGTATGCAGGAAACTATAAGATACTGATGAAAGAAATTAAAGACGATACAAGCAGATGGAGAGATATACCATGTTCTTGGATTGGAAGAATCAACACTGTGAAAATGACTATACTACCGAAAGCAATCTACAGATTCAATGCAATCCCTATCAAATACCAATGGCTTTTTTCACAGAACTAGAAAAAAAACTTCACAATTTGTATGGAAACACAAAAGACCCCAAATAGCCAAAGCAATCTTGAGAAAGAAAAACAGAGCTGGAGGAATCAGGCTCCCAGACTTCAGACTATACTACAAAGCTACAGTCATCAAGACAATATGGTACTGGCACAAAAACAGAAATATAGAACAATGGAACAGGACAGAAAGCCCAGAGGTAAACCCATGCCAATATGCTCACCTTATCTTTGATAAAGGAGTCAAGAATATACAATGGAGAAAAGACAGCCACTTCAATAAGTGGTGCTGGGAAAACTGGACAGCTACATGTAAAAGAATGAAATTAGAACACTCCCTAACACCATACACAAAAATAAAATGGATTAAAGACCTAAATGTAAGACTGGACACTATAAAACTCTTAGAGGAAAACACAGGCAGAACACTCCATGACATTAATCGGAGCAATATCATTTTTCACCCCCCTCCTAGCGAAATGGAAATAAAAACAAAAATAAACAAATGGGACCTAATGAAACTTAAAAGCTTTTGCACAGCAAAGGAAACCATAAACAAGATGAAAAGATAACCCTCAGAATGGGAGAAAACATTTGCAAACGAAGCAACTGACAAAGGATTAATCTGCAAAATATACAAGCAGCTCATGCAGCTCAATATTAAACAAAGAAAAAATACCCAATCCAAAAATGGGCAGAAAACCTAAACAGACATTTCTCCATAGAAGATATACAGATTGCTAACAAACACATGAAAGGATGTTCAACATCACTAATCATTAGAGAAATGCAAATCAAAACTACAATGAGGTATGATCTCACACCAGTCAGAATGGCCATCATCTAAAAATCTACACACAGTAAATGGTGGAGAGGGTGTGGAGAAAAGGGACCCTCGTGCACTGTTGGTAGGAATATAAATTGATACAGCCACTATGGAGAACAGTATGGAGGTCCCTTATAAAACTAAAAATAGATCTACCATGTGACCCAGCAATCCCACTACTGGGCATATACCCTGAGAATCCATAATTCAAAAAGAGTCATGTACCACAGTGTTCATTGTAGCACTATTTACACCACACAGGACATGGAAGCAACCTAAGTGTCCATCAACAGATGAATGGATAAAGCAGATGTGGCACATATATAGAATGGAATATTATTCAGCCATAAAAAGAAACGAAATTGAGTTATTTGTAGTGAGGTGGATGGACCTAGATTCTGTTGTAAATAGTGACATCAGAGAATAACAAATACCATATGCTAACACATATATATGGAATTAAAAAAATAATGGTTTTAAAGAACCTAGGGGCAGGACAGAAATAAATATGAAGATGTAGAGAATGGACTTGAGGACATGGGGAGGGGTTGGGTAAGCTGGGACGAAGTGAGAGAGTGGCATGGACATATATATACTACCAAATGTAAAATAGTTAGTGGGAAGCAGCAGCATAGCATAGGGTAATTAGTTCAGTTCTTTGTGACTACCTAGAGGGGTGGGATAGGGAGGGTGAGAGGGAGACGCCATATGGAGGGGATATGGGGATATATGTATATGTCTAGCTGATTCACTTTGTTATACAGCAGAAACTAACAACATTGTAAAGCAATTATACTCCAATAAAGATGTTTAAAAAAAAAAGATAAGAGGCAGAAGCAGTAATAAACATAATTGTGCTTGGTAAAAAAAGAAATTAAGGCCAAAGTATATTTGATAAACAGCAGGAAATATTCTTAGATGTATAGAAAGATCAGGTTGTAAAGGGGTTTTCCTTGCTCAGGCTGAGGATGTACCTTTTTGTAAACAAGAGCAATTGAAGGTTTTGAGCAAGGGTTTGTAAATTGATTGATTCATTAACTCCTCCATTCAGCAAATATAGGTTGATTATCTATCCTGTGTGATATAATAAGAACTGTTTTTAAAGATTAACCATTGATTAAAGATAACCAAGAATTAATCATTTGTGGGTGACTGTTAAGAAATAGCCAGGAAATAGGAAAGAAGGTTATGAGAATATTTAATAATCTGAATACAAAGGATATCTGCTAGGTAATGCTGGTCTACAAATTAGAAACTTTCATCGCAGAGTGAACTGAATTCAAGAATAAGAGGGAAGATGAAAGTTTATTGGAGTGCATAGGATACCACTTAACTGTGACTTGGATGATTAGAGAACATATTGTAGAAGTGATGCTTAATTTGAGATCTACAGAGAGATTAGGAGTAAATCAGATGTGGAGAGAAGAGTGATAAGGTAGGGAGTGTTTTGAGCAAAGGTCATGTCAGACAGCATGGCTCATTCTGGGGATGAAAGCAATCAGTAGGGTCAAAATACAGAAAGTGTCAGGGGATATTGAAGAGCTTTCGGATGAAGTTCTCTAAATGAGGAAATTTTAAAGGAGAGAAGTAGAGAGTTAAGGTCCAAATCTTCAGCAACAGAAATACTAATTGGTTGGGAAGACATAGAGGAATAGATGGATGTGCTGTATTAACGAGGGCTGCAAATTCTTTGCCATTCTTCTCATTATATGGTATAGTCTATGGCCCCTTACCCTGCATCTTGGCTGCCTCCCTGACACTGGTGACTTGCTTTTACTGATAGAACGTAGTAGAAACAACACTGGAGCATTTTCAGACCTAGATCTCGGAAGGTCTTGCAGCTTCCATTTAGAGGCTTGCACCACCATTCCTGATACCCTGATGGAAAGAAAGGCCCAGCCAACCTTAACCAGTTCCTATCACCGTAGATGAGACTGCAAAGATGTGAGTGAGGCCAACTTGGAAGTTCCAGTCCCGGCTGAGCTCCTAGTAAATATAGCTGCATAAGGAACCCCAGCCAATATCACATGGAAAAGAAGAATCACCCAGCTTAGACCAGCTGACCAATAGTATTGTGAATAAATTGTTGTTTTAAGCCTCTATGTTTTATGGTGGTCTGTTACACAACAATAGCTAACTAATACAGTAGAAGAAACAGAAATCTAGGAGGGCTGGAAATAGATCGGAAACATGTAGTACTATGAAAGCAGGGGAAAGAGATATTTCAAGTAGAGGACAATCTACAGTATCAAACATTGTAAGGAAATCAGATAGCAGCTTACATTTAGAAAGTATAGGCATTATCTGTAGTGCCAATTAGCAAGGTGAAATATCTGAATTTGTCATTAGTGTATTCAGTCTATAAAAGGGGTATTTCTTTTTGTCACCTACTGAATGAAGCATCACTGGGAGAATTCCTTTCCTCCAAATTATGCCACTGCTTTCAAAGCAGAATATATGTCGATAGAGCACAATAAAGAAGACAGTCTTTTTCATTATTTGCCACTTTAAAAAAAAATTTATTTTACTACTGAAGTATAGTTGATTTACAATGTTGTGTTAATTTCTTCTGTAGAGCAAAGTGATTCATTTGTACATATATATTATTTTTCATATTCTTGGACATTATGGTTTATCACAGGATACTCAATATAGTTCCCTATGCTATACAGTAGGACTTTGTTGTTTATCCATTCTATATATAATAGTTTGCATCTGCTAATCCCAAACTCCCATCCATCCCTCCCTCCCTCTCCCTCTCCCTTGGCAACCACATGTCTGTTCTCTATGTCTGTGAGTCTGTTTCTGTTTCATAGACAAGTTCATTTGTGTCATATTTCAGATTCCACATATAAGTGATATCATATGGTATTTGTCTTTCTCTTTCTGACATTATTTGCCACTCTTCATAAAGCTGGATGAAGCCTAAAGTTCTACTGATTTCCTTGCCTTTTCAAGGTCACTCGTAATTTTCCACTAAGGGGCTTTAAGAAGGGATGAACCCAAGGGTTTGTGCCTTTTAAATATTAGGTTTCTGCTTCCTATGCTTAGAGAGACTACCACACTCATTAGCATCTGGTACAACATCTGCTAATATCTTTTTTTGTTTCTATCTCTCACTGATTTTCAAGTTGGTATTCGATTGGGAGTCTGGTTCTTTAAAAATAAAGGCTTTCGAAATGACTGAGATTAGACAACCATTTAGCCAAACTCTCTACAGGGTTTTGCACCAGGACCTTGGACATTCTTGGACTGTGAATTCTCATTTAGTTTACCAACATCTCAATGCTCCCACTGATAGCCTCAGATGATTCAATCACAAGTTCAGCAACCCCTTATGTTGCTCCTGCTTCCTTAAGAGCTATAATTCTACTTATCATGCTGTCAGTCTGCACTCTTGCAAACTTCCTTCCTTTTTATGGCTCATAAAACTTGTTGGAAATTGGCCTGAATTGCATATCTAGGGAACTTGAAAGAAGAGCCCATCTCATCAGTTTTCTCCTGGATTACCCTCGGGCTATGATGTCTTAACTGAGTTAAAATAGCAGTATTCAATGATTTTAAAAAATTAAGATATTATTTTCTTTTAGAATCATTTATTTATAGTTATCAACTAGATGACACTTGGCATTTGATTTTTATGATTTGGGATAATTTTAAAACTCTTGAAAAGCTCTATTATTTTAAAATTATTATTAATCAGAAATATATCCAAATCTATTAAAGTGAAAATGCCTGTTTAAGTGCAAAGAAAGACATAAAATTTAAACTATGGGGCATTTACAAAGCTTATACCAACTATGTTAATAACAAGCAAACTCTGGTTCTCAAACCAACTCAAAGGGAAGAAAAAGTGGGAATTGTGCTGAGCTCTAAATTTTAAAAAAATGAGTGTTCATGCTCTTTTTTTTTACAAAGTAATACATATTCACATATATACTGATATTATGAGAGTTATGGCATATGGATATGATGCAAGGTAGACTCTAAGTGCATGGTCAAGCAAATTACCCCAAAGGCCAGGGAACAGAAAAGCTCACAGACCAAATTAAGATACTTGAATTACTCGGTTCATTAAATCAATTTAAACACATAGCAAGAAGAAAGAGGCAAAAGATGTGACAGGAAAAGTGCAAGCTGAGAAGCAGTCTTCCACCTGAATTCTGTACTATGCAATGTTACATATCCTATCTCCATCTTGCTGCTGATGGTGTGGTTACGAGGACCAAGGGTGATGTTTGAGCAAAGGGGCTTGGCAGATGGAAGGCACTTAGACCAACACACACATACTTTACAACAGAGGCAAGTACTCCTGGCCACAGTTAAAGGTTTAGCCTGATGAGCAGCAATATGTTTCATTTGCCAGGATGTATGTCATTAAAAGGTGGTCAACTTAATAATCCGCACATGGAGCACCCCATATGCCTCACATGTATTTAGCATGTGATGCATAAGAGGTGCTTAGTTACACATGCTTTACGTACTTTATCCATGACCAATTTGTCTCATAGGTAACTAACATCTATACCTATATGCATAGCTATAGGTCTTATAGTTCTGCCTATATTTCACACACTACTTGCTTACTCATTATCTTTATACCTAACACAGTTTATGAATTTTGCCTACGCCTTATAAGACACTAAGTTACTCGTAACTGTACCATTTTCTTGTCTTCCACAGCAGAATTAAATGTTCTCAGATACATGAAACTCATATTACACATTTATTTATTTAGCAAATGTGTATTGAACATCCGACTATGTGCTAGGCAAAGTTCAAGTGCTGATGATACAGCAGAGAATGAAATAATTCTCAAAAGAAGACATACAGATGGCCAAAAAGCACATGAAAAGATGCTCAACATCACCAATTATTAGGGAAATGCAAGTCAAAACTACAGTGAGGTATCACCTCACACTGGTCAGAATGGCCATCACCAAAAACTACAAATAATAAATGCTGGAGAGCGTGTGGAGAAAAGGGAACCCTTATGCACTGTTGGTGGGAATGTAAATTGGTACAACCATTATGGAGAATAGTATGGAGGTTCCTTAAAAAACTGAGCATAGAACTACCATATGACCCAGCAATCCCACTCCTGGGCATATATCTGGAGAAAACCATAATTTGAAAAGATACATGCACTCTAATGTTCACTGCAGCACTATTTACTATAGCCAAGACGTGGAAGCAACCTAAACGTCCATCGAGAGAAGAGTGGATAAAGAAGACGTGGTACATATATACAATGGAACATTACACAGCCATAAAAAAGAATGACATAGCATTATAGATACAGCAACGTAGATACACATAGAGATTGTCATTCTGAGTGAAGTAAGCCAGACAGAGAAAGACAAAAATCATATGATATTGCTTATATGTGGAATCTAAAAAAATGGTACAAATGAACTTATTATAAAACAGAAATAGAGTCACAGATGTAGAAAGCAAACTCATGGTTACCAGGGGGAAAAGGAGGGGGAGGGATAAATTGGAAGATTGGGATTGATATATACACACTACTATATATAAAATAGATAACTAATAAGGACCTACTGTATAGCACAGGGAATTCTACTCAATACTCTGTAATGACCTATATGGGAAAAGAATCTAAAAAAACGTGGATATATGTATATGCATAACTGATTCACTTTGCTGTACACCTGAAACTAACACAACATTGTAAATCAACTGTGCTCCAATAAAAAATTACTTTAAAAATTTACATTTCCCTAAAACAAAAAATTCTGCTTGTTCAACAGAGTACAAAGAAACCAAATCTTCTAATGAATTCTGAGTGGTTAAACCTTTTTATTTATGGTGATGCTACAATCTATTTTAAAAAATATTTTCATGTAATGATCTGTATTTTGTTGGTATTAATTTTACTGAATGTGAAAACATACAAGTTAGCTTATTTTGAGTATGTTTTCATGGCAAAAACAAAGTAGTTGCACAGTTAAAAGAAAATATAACTTTTCAATGGGACCCGTAGGCAATATAGATAAATGTCACACTTGCAGATGGGATGTTTAGCTGTGGTTAGAAAAGAGTCCCCATCCTGTGTAGGAAGGATTAATAGGTCAAAGCCAGTTTAAATTCAGTGCACTTTGGAACAAAAGTGATACTGATGCAAATATAAAGATAAGTTCTGACTAGCTCTGAAGAGGGAAAAAATGCAACAGAATAAGACCTTAAACTACTTGTGAGGGTTTTAGGCTTTTTAGAATTTAGCTGTAATTACTTAAAAAGACACTAGAACAAAAAGTTATTTATTCGTGAATTTAGATATCAATTTTTCCATATTCAGCTGTTCTGGCATTTTGTACCATTTGGAAGAATTAAAATACTGATATTTTGGTTGGTATTCTTATTGTTATTTCAGACCTTTGAAAAAATCTGAAATTTGAATTATTTTCATCTTACAATTTAGCCAGTTTTAAAATGATAAAATTTTATATAAACAAAGGTACCTATGCTGAGGAAGCATTCTTCCATATGTAAACCATTTCCAAAAGGAAGGAAACAATGAAAATCAACAGAGCAAAGCTTCTAGTGCACAAATAATTCTTACTTTAGTTCAAAGCCTTTCTGAAAAGTGAAATCTCCATCTGTAAATGATGGATCTAAACAAAGATAAGTTGGTAATATATTCTTTGAAACACAAATTGCAGCTTTCCCTCAATAAAAACATTTCAGCTCTTGCAAATAACAAAAAGTTGTTTAAAAAAAATCTCCAAAGGTATCAAACAATGCACAAAATTGTTTGAAAATGAAAGAGTCAAAGGAAAGTATTTGGACTTGGTTTATAATTATGTTCTCACTCTTCCCCAAACCCTTTTTGACTCAAAGACTTTTATGCAAGAGCTAGAAAATGTGCACCAAAAATATACTTGAAACTCTACAATGGCATCATTAATATTCTTTGCTTTTTAAAGATTTCACTTTTTGAAAAATGTTATTTCACTTTCTTTTAAAATATTATGGGTTGAATTTTATTCATTTTTATGCTATAAATCGTTTGTTACACTTGAACATGTTATTGTAATTAATTTTACCTAGTAATTATTTTCATTGGAATATTAAGGTATGCTTATTCATATTTTATAGTTGATTTTTATTTGGCATTTTCTCATGTTTATAAATTTTCATAGTTTTGTGTATTAAATATTTACTTTCACTGTTTTTTTAAAATCATGGAATCTGAACATTCAGTTACAGTTTTTGTCATTTTTCTCTTGTATTGCATCACTGGGTATATATTGCTCAAATCTTAGTTAATGGCCTTGAATATTTCCAAATTGCCAAACTTGAGAGTGGCGCTAATACACAAATAGATAAATGTGGCTCTTTGGATGTTTGTATGAGAAGATAATCAGGGAGTTCAAATATTCTGAAATTTTAATTCTCATAGGCTTATTTACTAAACTCATCATCTTCCCCCATTGTCTGCTCCACCAGCAGCCTCTTCCATTAGTTGCTAGCAATTCTTCCAGTTGTTGTAAACAAAAATCTTATCATTGTCCTTGATGACGCCTCTCCTTTTCTCTTGCTCTACAATCATCAATAGCACATCCTGTTGACACTACCTTCAAAATGTACCCAGAAATAGATCACTTCTTATCACCTTCTCTGCAGACACCCTGGTCTAGGTCTCCATCACTTCACTCTGGATTACTGTGTCCTGGTCTCCCTGCTTTCACTCTGGTGTCCCTACAGCAGCCAGAAAGATCCTCTTAAATGTCAGATCAGATCACATCACTCTCTGTACCCGATCTCCAATGAGTCTTCATGTCTTTTGGAGTCCAGAAATCCTTATAAGGAGATTAGCCTTCACCCCTTGCTGAAGACTCAGGAAGAAAAGGAAAGTCTACTGTATTTACCCATATTTTTGTTTACCATGTTCTTTCTTCCTTCCTGCTGCTCTACAATTTCTCCTTTTATTGTTTCCTTTCTGTTCAGAGAACTTTCTGAAGCCATTCTTTTAAAGTAGGTCTGCGGTCACAAGTTTTCTTAGTTTTCCCTCATCTGAGAATGTCTTGATTTCCCCTTCATTCCTGAAGGATATGTTTTGCTTAATGTAGGATTCTGGGTTAATAGTTCTTTTCTTTCTTTTCTTTCTTCTTCCCCAGCATTTAAAAATGTTGTGCCACTTACTTCCGGCCTCCATGGTTTCTGATGAGAAATCCATTGTCATTCAAATTGTTTTCCCCTTATAAATGAGGTATTTCTCCTTGCTGCTTTCAAGATTTTTTTTTTTTTTTTTTTGTCTTTATATTTGAGAAGTTTGACTGTAATGTTTCTTGGTGTTGATTTCTTTAGACTTATTCTATTTGGGGTTGGTTCATCTTCTTGAATCTATAGGTTTACTTTTTTGGGGTCAAATTTGGGAAATTTTCAGCCATTATTTCTCTGAATATTTTTTCAGTACTGCCTTCTTTCTCCTCTCCTTTCAGGAATCTGATGATATGGATATTAGACCTTTTGTATTAACTACAGGTCCCTGAGGCTCTGTTGATTTTTTTTTTAAGTCAATTTCTTCTCAATTGTTCAGACTGAGTAATTTCTGTTGTTCTTTCGGTTCACTGTTTTTTTTCCCCCCCCTCTGTCCCCTCCCTTCTATTGTTGGGTCCATCTACTTAGTTTTAACATTTTCAGTTATCGTATTTTTCAGTTCTAAAATTTCCATCTGGTTCTTCTTTACATTTTCTATTGCTTTACTGAGATTCCACTTTTTTCATTTGTTTTAAGTGTGTTCATAATTGCTTGTTGAAGCATTTTTATCATGACTGCATTAAAATCTTTGGCAGAAAATTCTAATATTCTATCAGATCTGTTATAGCATCTATTGACTGTCTTTTTTTAGATCTCTCCTGGTCTGAAAATGGTCCTTTGCTAGAGGTGCTTTTATTCTATTCTTTTTTCACATAAGGGAGTCGAGGCTCAGACAGGCTTCAAAACACACCTTTGGGAGTGGGAATGAGAGGTGAAACTAGAATCCAAGTATGTCTGACATAAAAGCCAGGCTCTCAGGCTTTCAAATTATAGACAAAAAGTATAGTGTGGTTCTATTTTTATGAGAAAAAATGTACAGCTAGATATTTCTAGCACAGAAAAATTTTAAGAATAGACTTCAAAATGTTAGCTGGTATTTTTTATGAATATGATATTTGGATGATTCACATTTTTGTCTTTCTGTGCTTTAAATTATCTATAATAATCACTATTTAATCACCTGATTTTGAATAAAGCTCTGAATATCTCATATGTTTGTTTAAACTTAGTTAAAGTTGTGTTTTTGAGGTTTTGTTTCTCATATGAATAGTCACAAATTATGTGCTCTAAAAGCAACTTATTTAAATCTTAAAAATATGAAATTGCTCTTCACTTCTAGAGGCTTACTTGCAGGAAGTAGATTTAACACATTTTTGTCAAGCAGCAAATCTGATATCTGTTTATTTTCTCATATTCTTTATTTTTAATATCAATTTTGTTTGTAGTTAAATTTATTTAGAATTTAGATAACATTATTTTCAAACCAGCATTTTTGTAATAAAAAAATTAGAATATTTCATGGCTCATCTATTCTCTCATCCTCTTCTTTCCTTTTCTCTTCTACAGTCAGTATTTAAAGTAGCAACAGAAACCTTTGGAATGATAATATATTTTTTTCTAATAGACTTGAATGACATGGTATATTTTCAAATCATGTTGCCATGACTACCAAACCCTTTAGCTCATTGTCATTTAAATATGTTCACTGTTAAATTAGAGATGTAGCTTAAGCAATTCAGGATACTCTATAATTTTTGTTTAAAACACTGGTTATATGATAAGTCTCAAGTTCACTCTTTCAAAAGAGTAACACAAGAGAGTTGCTGGCTATAGAACATCTATTCTGTTTCCTAATTCCTCCAAAGGCAGTTTGAAAAGAAAAAAAAAAAACGGCCAACACTTGTCTAATAGAGCTTTTCAAGTTCTGTATAGGAATTTGTAACTCAGATACACAGCAAAATTTATTAATATCGTTAAATAAGTCGGAAAGCTTTTTCTAAATTATAAGATGTCTGAATTGATATTGAGACCTCTTAAGCACACCCACATCAGAATATTGAAAAATGCTCAAATGGTAACAAACACCTCTTCCTGGCTGATTTAAAAATGTCTGCCTAGACATGGCACCCCTTCAGCTTCTCTCTGTGTGAAGTTGTGATTGTTGCACATTACATTACAGGGAGCCCACACTGACTTGCTCAGAGGTGAACTTTGCAGAGAGGAAGCAGTGGCCCTAAACGAAGAACAGTCGGCACCCAAAAATTTATACTTGGTCATCACTTTTCTAGGAGCCTCGTATATTAGGGAATGAAGATACTAATTTACTCTGTGTGTGCATGCCTGAGTGCATGCAGCCATGTTGGAATGAGCCGGTATGGGACCAACATATGATTTTGCACACTCCGGATTGCTTAAATACTATTTTTGAAAGACTTGACTAGCTTTGAGGAGTTTAATTTTATTCAAATATTGTTCTTTCCAATTAAAAACAAAAATAAAATCTTTAAATAAGTAACAATCTAACAAGGAGAAAGAATTGGTTTGATCCTGGTAACTCAGGTTTGACCTTTAAAATCATACTCTTTAAAAATTTTATGGAATTAAAACACAAAAAATGTATATAGATTCTTCTAATGGCTAATCAGATAGAAATACACATGAATTAATAAAGCATCACTGAATTTTCTAATACTGTGTTTCACTTTTGAATATTAAAATTTTAAATTTAGCATAAAGGTCCTACTGTATAGCACAGGGAACTATATTCAATATCGTGGGATAAACCATAATAGAAAAGAATATAAAAAAGAATGTATATATGTGTGTAACTGAGTCACTTTGCTGTACAGCAGAAATTAACACAACATACTATACTTCAATAAAAAATTAATTAAAAAAATTTTTTTTAATTAAAATTTTAAATTTAAATAGATGAGATTCTTACTCGGATGAAAACTATAAGATCAGATTCTAAATAAAATGTAAGACTAGAAGGCCCAGTAAATAATTGTGGATAAATGTATGAGAATATCAGGATGGCATGCAGCATATGTTTTTATTAGGAAAACTAATTTTGCATAAAGTCTTAAAAGTTTTTGTTAAAACGGGCTGTTCATAAATCCTAATGCACTGTCTAATCTTCCTACCTCGAATTTCTCTCAAAACAGAATATTAAAAATAATTAACAAGTCAAAGCAGGGAAAGAATTCTAATAATCCGTCACTTTGAATTCCAGGATCACAAACTGATAGTCACTACTTATTGCAAATGACTCCTGATCTTATTTTGATTTTCAGTAAAGCAAATCAATAATAAAATAATTAAAAGTGACCTTTTCATTTAAGTGAGGCAGGTAGAATAAAATATTTAATAGGTTTTAGAAAGCAAACAAAACATTGTGTGTTCTTGTGTTGGTTTAAATTTGCTGGAGAGACTGCTTGTCTGCGTAGCCCTTTCCTCTGAAGGGAAAAAGTAGTTCAGAGAGCAGTAGTTTGGGGCCACTAGGTGTATGGCCACAGTGCTCTAGATTTTCCAGTGGTGTTCCACTGCATAGAATAAAACCCAAACTCCTTCCCTTGGCCCCTTCCTCTGTCTCTGTCTCATATTCTACCTCTTGTGCATCCTTCTCTATTTTCTAGCCTCAGCAGCCTGTTTCCTAGCCTCAGCAGCCTATTTCCATTCTTTAAACATGTCAAGCTCATTCCTACCTCAGGGCCTTTGTACCTGCTTAGGATGAACTTCCTCAGATCTTAACAGCTCTCAATTCAAAGGATACCTTTTAGGTCTTTCCTTAAGAGCCTTGCTAAAATAGCCCTCTCAAGATAATATGTTCATCTGTTTGTCTGCTTATTTATTTTCCTGTGTTTGTTTTCTGTTTACACTACCTAGAATAATGGACAAGCTTCTTTTAGCACCATGCCTAGAACTGTATCTGACACATATTATGTGCTCAATAAATATTTATAGATTGACTGACTCTCAGGGTGTTTCACGGATGGCTCTGTGACAGTCTGATTTTGTGTAAGAACTAACATTTGCGTAATCATTTTACAACTTACCAAGATTTCCATGTACAACATCTTGTTATATTCTTAGACGTTTATATAAACTGAGAGGAAATGAAGGTAATGTGTTGTTGCCCAATTTCTACAGTTTAGAGAAGGAAGAGGTCATGTTGTAACTCCTATCCAGTGGTGTGGTTGATGTCGATTTCATAGCTTTCACTGTCATTTGTCCACTTTTCATGAGCCCCAGATGGCGATGATTAACTGACGGGACAGCAACACATGTACCACAGATGGCTGTGTGAACTCTGTTAACAAATCTGCCCACATTTGGCATCAGTGCTACCTGATCTGACCACCAAGCTGCTGCCATCACCACTAGGCACAAAGTCACCTTTACCTTTTCATATTAATTCTGCTTAGAATACAGAAAAAATGCTACGTGATTAAAGCCACCGGATCTTTGTTAGTGTTACAAAATATCACCAAGAAAACTTCTATCACATGGCTGGAGAACAATCAAGGCTTAGACTTATCACTGGAGTAGGTATTTTGCCTGAAATATGAAGATTTTCTTTTTTGGACTTATGGAATCTTCGGGCTGGAAATCCACTCTTCTAAGTGAGGAAAATAAACAACAGAAAGGCATAGTGATCTGTAAAAATCACTTAGCTAGTTGGTGGTAGAGCCAGGACTGAAGGCAGATTGTTGCCCTCCTAGACCTTCCAATCTATACAATTTACGCCTCTTTAGAAGTTAAATCAGACACTGGGTAATTTTTTAGGGCCGGAAGTACTAAAACAAGGAGAACAAGATAAAAATTGATGTAATTTTTAGGCTGTGATGATACTAAGTGATTTGGATCTAATAAATACACATAAATCATTGATTCACTTGACAAATGTTTATTCTATATTTGTCTTACTGTAGGCTTTATTCTAGACACTGCGGGTACAATGGAGAATATGATAGCATTTCTTTCGCATGGTCAAATGGGGAGGCCAACGAGTAAATGTGTAATTTCAATGGATCGCACTAGGTGCTGTGATAAAGACCAGAACGAGGGAATGCAGAGAGGTGACATTCAGGAAGGGTTATCAACCCCAGTGGTGGTGCCCAGGAAGGGTTCCTGGTAAATACTGATTCCAAGATGAGATCTAAAGGATAAGCAAGAAATAGTTGTGTGAAGAGGGAAAATGTTCCAGATAGAGAGAAGAATACGCACGTCAGTGTGGATGCATTAATATATCTTCCCATTCGCTATGGCCAAAATACAAAAATAAAATAACAATAACTTTTATTCTTCTATGATCTTGTGAACCACAGTTCCTTGCATGGAATCACACATGGCACTTGAGTACCTGGATCGCCTTAGATGTATTTGTGTCGGCACTATCACTTTATAACAGATTCAACATCCTGGCTAAGTGGGTTACTGCAAGATTCCCCTGGCTGGAACTGTACAGGGGCAGGGCTTTATGAACTTCGAAGAAGGCCAGGTTCACATTCATCTGGATCACCTCCACACCTTCCTCAGAAAGTCTTTGGTGCCTATCACCACTATGTAATTAAAAATAAGCACATTAAGGAGGCACTGTGCCTGACAACCTTAATACCCTGTCACAAATGAGCAACATAATTTTATTCTTGCTCTAACTGCCTTAAAGCGTTTAGGGAATCTTTGTAAATTAACAACGCTGAAAATGAAAAGCAAGTGAATCGCTTTTCTCAAAACCTATATGTTTATAAACCATCTTCACAATAATCACAATCATCATACATTAGAATTTTCTTCCCTAAGGATAATCAGAAATAGATGTTAATCACAACCAAAGCTGAATGCTCCATATGTTTTCTTTCAATCTTCGACCAATTGATGCATTCATTTCAGATATTTGTCAAAATCTCACGTTTCTAGTTTTATCAAATCAGCCAGAATAATTTTGAGTATACATATTGCTTCCTGCTTTCATTTAAAGGTAATTATGGAAAGCCATCAATTTCCTGAGCCATCCATTTATTGCTAGGTACGGGGACATAGTAGGTTCTTGTCTGCAAGGAATTTACAGCAAGGGAAGAGTAGAACTGGAGGAGATACCAGGAAAGAGGGCACCCATGCCATAGTGGGCTGGATCCTTTAGGCTCTACACCCCAGAACTACTAAATCAGAATCTTGGGAGGGTTTAGCCTTGAGACTCTGCTTTTAAAAAAAACAACAACAAAAAACGCTTAGATTATTCCCACACATTTTCAAGTTTGAAACCCTTTTCTTCGGCAATATCAGAGGTCATTGAAGAGCTTTAAGCAAACGAGCAGGGTGAGAGGTTAAATGTTTTAGGAGAAGTGCTCTGGTAGCCATGTGAGGAGAGGCAGGACATTTTAATTTTCCAATGCAAACTGGACCAGTTTTTTGACATGGCATCAATTATGGGATGAAGGATGGGGTGAGATGAAATAACATTTAGGATTCAGATGAAGAATTAGTTTCACACCTTATTTGATATTTTAACTGGTTGACAGTTTAATATTTTATTTATTTTGTCTTTTTGAGAAAGCTTATTCCATTGGATCAAAATAGTTTAGTTAAAATATCAGGTCACAAAGGTGATAATGAATTGGAACTAGGCAAGCACAGACAGGGAGGGCACAAGAGTCAAAGCAAGAGGCAAAGAGGATGAAATCTAGGGCAATAGGAACAGGATGGGAAGAAGGGAGTCATAATAACAAGGGAAACATTAAAGGGCTTGGTCCCCAATTGGATGGAAAAGACAGGAAGCAAAATAGCTGTGATTTTTTTTACATAAAAATTCATTATTCTGGAATTATTTGAATATGGAACTGATTCAATATGATTTATCTTAATGAGATCACTTTACAGAATGGTTCAATGGAAAACAGACCAAAAGAAAGTACAGTTCAGCATCACCCTTCACTGTTCTGAAAACAAACTGCATTGATGACAGAGTTTATGCATCAGCCTTGGATTCAGGGCTGGCTCCTCTGCTTTGGGCCTCACCACGCCGTGCAGCAATTGTGTGCTTGTGCGCCTGCTTCTTGCACTGCGCCAGGAGCACCTCAGCAGTAGGACCCACGCTCGTTCTTCTGTTGCTACTGTGATGCACACAGACTAGGCCTTCCAATCTTGGTTTTAGAATACACAAACTGATTAATTAATTGCGGTGCTGATTGCAAGTAGCACTTTCTGGCTTAAAATAACTTCCAGAAAGCCCCTACTGCATGCCTCTGCTTGCCGTAAGGCCATCCTTAAATACACTGTCCTCTGGCAGTATCCTTGTCCTAGAAAATCCACATGAAAGGCACTCCAGGCAGTCACACGGTTACTGAATGTCCTATCGGGGAATAGTCTGAATGTGAGAGCCCCCGCGTGAACTGTAGCAGATGGCTTTCCAGATGTTTTTCTTGGTCAACAGCCACCATCGGTTTGACTTTGGAGATATGACCTGGGTTTGCCCATGGTCTTTCAGATTGAATTCCGCAAAGCTTTTGCATAAATGAGTGAAAGGACTGCTAGTTGGAAAGATTACAGTTATACTTGCTTCATAGAAGTTAAAGAAATAGGATTTTTTTAAAGCACTGGATTTGCTTTTAAGACGTAAGTTGCTAACATTCTCCAGTTCAAGACAAGTCTAGAATATTAGAACTGAATGGGTCCCGGAAGATGATTTAATTCAGTCCCTATCTTATAAATGAGGAAACTCAGTCCCACGCAAGCTAGGTGAGGTATGTAAGGTCTGTGAGTGCAGAGGTTTAGAATTTAGTTTTTGCAGCAGTTTGTCTAAGGTACAAGGATTCTGCTTTAGGCTTATTTTGATTAAGTGCTTATTTTACTTTCTCATTTACACCTATTGTACATTTCTTCTTAAATTCCTTCTATTTCTTTGGTGCTCATGTTTATTTTCTCTGTGATTTGCGGTTAATAAAGTTCAGTCAAATGGGATGACTCTAATATAAACCAGCCAATATCATTATTGGTTATTTGGTGAACACCAAGTCCATTTCTATGCAAATCAATCATGTCTGTGATGTACAGTGAAATGAGAAAGAAACTTCTATGGTTCAACAAAAATGTCTGCTCAGTGGGTCTGATCTTGAGTTAGTGCAAAGCATTTGTAACTACCACTTATTTAAATGTCAGGACTGTGCTTAAGCCTTTCACATATATCTTCATATTTAATCCTTATGGTGAGCCTATGAGGTAAGATTATCCTCACTTTACAAATTAATAAACTGAGGCTCAGGAATTTAACTTGCCAAGGTCACACCCTTAAAAACTCACAGAGCTTGGCTGATGATCTGGGACCCAAATCTTTGTGATTTTGTAGACCCCAGCCTTACCCATCGTGGAAACTCCTAAGAAGCCCATGGGCTGCCATGTGAATTTCTTCTCAGAGGGTCAACAAGGTTCATGGAGAGTGAGAATGTTGCGAGGTATTTCACAATGGCAGTGGTTTCATAGACTATGGGGTCATTAAAACCAAAAGAGGAAAAAATAATTGGATTCTAACTCTTTGCTTGATCCAGCAGAAAATGCTTATGTAAAGCAGATTTGGGGGATGTATGGAAAAATATTGTATCTGGAGGCTGCATCACTCCTTGAAAGCAAAACGCTATGATCGGGTTAATGTTTCCACATTACGTGGCCCTCTCCTAAGCTGTGCGCTAACCACAGTGTAGTCCCCTGGACCTCCTCCCCTTACTTTCATTCCATTCCATCCCCTACCTTTCTGGTAATACAGGGCTCCTTGCCACAGCCTTTGTTGCCATGTTTTATGCCAGGTTAAACAATAACAGCAACCTTGCAATTATAAATTTTAAAAATTAATGATTTAGCTTAAAAATTTTTAAATGGTTGAAAACATTCATAGAAAAATCATAAAAATACTTTATTTCTATATATTAGACCAAACTTCTGCAACTATGTGCATCTTAGTTTGTATTATATTTCATTTTTATTTTATATATTTTATTTCACCAGAAGTATAATGAGAAGGATTTCTTAATGGTTTCAGTTTTTTGAAAAAAAAGTAAATTCTGCATCAGTAATCAGGGAAGATGTAAGAAATGTCTCCAAGTCCACATTCTAGCTCTGCCCCTGGCATTTTCTGCGGCCTTGGCTCAGACAAATCTGAATCTCTTGAGATATATATTTCACTCACTAAAAACCACATGAATCCTAAATACCTAGCTCTTTCAGAATCTGTGAACTTAGAAGATACTGGAAAAACATTTTAACTACATAATAACATAGGACAAAAATGGAGGGATAGGTTTAATTCCCCATCCCCTTTAAAAATTCCTTATCCAGGATCTGAATGCTTTGGAAACCTGGTTATTTAGTTATTCAGTCATTAGAAAGGTTACCTGCCCACCTGCCCCTGTGCCTCATGCAAACCACTCGCAGATTTTGATGTGTGCCTACGAGGGCAGGCAAAGCACTATCTTCTCTGTGTGTGTGTGTGTGTGTGTGTGTGTGTGTGTGTGTGAGAGAGAGAGAGAGAGAGAGAGAGAGGGAGAGGGAGAGAGAGAGAGGGAGATTAAATCTTTATTCTCATTCTGGATTTTAACACAAAACATCTAAACAGACTGACTTGTGAATGACTTTTTACATATCAGCCTACTGAACTGGAGAAACAAAAATGTCCTCTTTCTGGGTTTTTGACAATATGGCAACTCTAATGTGATGTGTATTTATAAATCTTCCCTACATCCAGAACAAAGGTTTAACTTTGTATGTGATATTTTTCATTCACAAAATATTTATATAGAACTAATCCTTAATCAAAAGTATGTGTTTGGGATGAATTACCAGAGTGAGAAAAGAAAGCAATTAGCATTTAGAAAATGCCAGGCTCCAAGGTTTCACCAAAGAGCAGTTAAAAAAAAAAAAAAAAAAAGGTAATTTAGGCACTAACATGGTTTATTAAGTAGAAAGAACTCATATGTTTATGAGTTAGCAAGACCAATATCAGATAACACATTCTATCAATAAAGGGGAGCTAAAAAAGAAGTCTATGCTACTTGCCAGAAGGGAAGTAACAAGGGATACTCAGTCTAAGGGAAAGTTGAGACACTTATTTTAAAAAAGCAGCCTCTCCCCCCAAGATAAACATGAAAGTTGCAAATAACTAACATTTACTGAGCACTGTAGTATGAGCCACTCATTGAGGTAAGCATTTTAAAGACATTGAGACAGGAACAAGTATAATCCAGTTTTACAGATGAGAAAGCTGCGGCTCAGAGATGATGAGTAACTTTGCTCAGTGTCATCCCGCTAGTAAAAGGCAGAGCCAAGGCTGACAGATTCTGAGACCCACAGTCTTAACTACTGGAAGCTCTGAAATCTCAAGATCTGGAAAATTCTTAGAGAGTTCTACAAAAGGCCTGAATTAAGAAGATATGCTGGGGAAAAAGAAATGTAACTGCGTAAGTGGGTGAGTAAAAGAATAGGTATAATAAAGGTTAGAAAGGTTTGAAATTACATACAATTAATAAAAATAAAACTGAGTCTTTGGAAAAGTTGAAATAGAAATATATTCATTCCTAGGAATATACTCCTATGAATTATTATGGACTAAGGTGATCAAAAAGTACAAACTTACAGTCCTAAAATAACTAAGTCCTGGGGATGTGATGTACAGCAGGGTGACTATAGTTAACAACACTGTGTTGCACATTTGAAAGCTGCTAAGAGAGGACATCTTAAAAGTTCTCATCACAGGAAAAAAATTGTAACTGTATGTGGGGATGGATGTTCAGTAGATTTATTGTGGAGATCATTTTACAACACATAATATTGAACCATTATGTTGTACATCTGAAACTAATATGTCAATTATATCTCAATGTAAAAAATTTAAAAAAGATATAAAGGCCCCTCTGAAAAGAAATATATTTATTCCTTATTTTAGTACAGGAAACAAACCTATTTAATATAGCAACACGAAAACTATGTATTCCATGAAACAGATTCCCTATTGAATAAGCGTATTTAATATATTCACTGGAAGTTTGTTCAGAAAACAATTATAAGTCTATTAATTGAATTTTCTTTTAAATATTTTCAATTTCTATGACCACCTGAGCTGCACACTGCTTGCTGCACTGTGATCTAACATTGTTAGTTTTATCAGCTTTTAAGAAAGTAATGAAAGAGGGAAAAGGAGAAATCATTATAAGAAGGCCAGTAAACATTTTATGAATTTTTGAGTTAAAGTATCTCACTGGGCTGAGTCTATGAAGGAAGCACTCATTTTGATTCTTTCAATAGCATTTTTTGAGGCTTATTGAGTGCTGGGTACAGGAAGATAAGTAAGATGTGACTGATGCTTCAAGGCATTTCCAGTGTAGAAGAAGATAGTGGGAAAAAAGGCATGATAATCAGATCACATAGGTTACCTAAATTCAGATTGTGGTTCCTCCACTACCAAGTTACAAACAACCTTGGGAAAGTTGTTTAGCTTTGCTGGGCCTCAGTTTCCTCATCTATAAAATGGGGACACCGTTAGTACCTATATCATTGGATTATTATGAGGAAGACTTGTGTTAAAACAGGAAAGAGATTAGAAAATGCCCTGGTACATTGCAAGCAATCAACCAATGCCAGCTGCCATTATTAGACCCATGATGGATGGCAGAACAGATGGAAACACAGAGAATAAAGAGCCTGATTACCTAGCTATGTGAAGGAAAACATCCCAGAGAGCTGATAGAATATGGGTAGGCTTGGTGATTAAGATGAGTTCAGGGGAGAAGAAGCAGTGAAAACAAAGGTAAAGGGCAGCAGACATTTGGAGGTAAATGGCCCCTAGCAGGTATGGTTGGATGCTATAGTGTGAGCGTCAACTGTGAGGGAGGGGTTCTAGGGCTAGAGCCTGGTAGCCTGAATCCTATAAGTCAGTGCCTTCCAAACAGTGTTCCTTAGAGCCCTAGATTAAAGGTTTCGTGGGATTGCCTCAGACACTGCTAAGGAGAGGCTTGGATGGGAATGGTGCCAGGTCCCCTCCCTAGCTCTAAGCAGAGCAGAACTGCTTTTATCTCTTTTATATATTGTGTTTTCACGTAAGATTTTTGTTTGAATAAAAGGATCTGCTCCTTAAAAACTATTTGAATTTAAAAAATGATCAAGGATGGATAAACAACAAGGTCCTACTCTATAGCACAGGGAACTATATTCAATATCCTGTGATGAACCATGATGGAAAAGAATATGAAAAAGAATATGTATATATATACGTATAACTGAATCACTTTGCTGTACTGCAGAAATTAACACAACATTGTAAATCAACTATTAAATAAATAAATAAATATCCACTGAAGTTTTGATCAAGGAAGAAACATGATCAGGCTTGAATTTTAAAATAATTTTGTGATTCCTTATTTTTTTTAGCAAAGGTTATAAAACCCCTTGGTGTGAATTTTTCTGATAGATAGGAGGTCAGTATTGCTATACTTCAGGCTTTAACAGTATTGCTATACTTCAGGCTTTAACAGGACTGGGGTAGGGTAGAAGTGATGAGTGATCACGTGCCATGCTGAGAACCAGGCAAAGCTCTCAATGGCATTGGTACCACCCCTTGGGGGAGCCTTGTGAATCTCTGCAGATGGTTTTGGTTGTCATAAAAATGGAGAGGGTGCTCTGGCATTTAGGAGGTGGAGGCCAGGGACGCTAGACACTCTGCAATGTACAGAGTAGTCCCCATTCTACCTGGTTTTCACATATGCATGAAGGTAAAACACCTGGGTATAATTACAGAAACCTGTAACCTAACTTCTTTACACAGAGTAAAACACAAAGTATTTTTGGTATGGTTCTAGTGTATGCTGAATTTATCAGGAATGGTACTGCTGTGTGAATGGAGGAAATGCTGTATTTTGTTCAATTTTTTTTTTTAATTTGCCAGGAGTTGTTCACTATTTTGAAAAGTAACATCACAAGGCATTTGAGTTCCCAATACACTCACCCATATCAGTCAGCCTTTGTAGCTGCCACATTCACCATGAGTCTCCAGTGAGTCTACCTCTGGATAGATGCAGGTGTCTGATTACTTCATTATGTCACCTATGCAGTTGTACTCCAGGGCATTTATGTATTTTTCCCTTATATTACAGGCAGAGCATTATATTTGTTTCTTTAAATAGTCTGTGCAGGTAGTTTATCTTGGAATTTCTTTGAGGCAAATAAAGATGTCTCATAAAATATTTGCTATAAAAATGGGGCTTGGAGTATGACAGGGTTGAGAGACAGTGTGTCAAAGTAACACAAAAGTATTTTCAAACCACTCAGTTTCTCTTATACTATGGTGGATTGGGAATCAAGTTCATTTCTCGATTTGACTTTAACTTTTCTAAACAGAGGCCATTTTTATTCACATGTTGTAGAAAATGATGGAGGGTCATAAAGCACTCCAAAGGCAAGAAGACCATTGTGTGCATTCAACACAAGGGCTGGGCCATTAAGGGGCAGAGGGGTTCATCCGGCAGGTCCAGACCACAGTCCTGGGCAGGATGCTCCAGGTTATTGTATGTCTACAATTTGGGAAAATGCACTTCCAGCATCAGGTCCTATTCCAGCTGCGTGTCTTGACACCCAGTCAAAAGTAATTTCAGGAAGTGATATATTACAACTTCCCCTTTTTTGTACTGGAGGCAAACAGTTTTTAATAATTTGTTAATATATATTGTAGACATATAATCACAAATATGTAACTATTAATTACAGGTCAAATTGCCCAGCGTTTAAAAAGAGTCAAAATATAAATTCTTTTTAAAAATTACCATGTTTTAAAAAACAGGCAAATCTTAATTTTCTTCTTTGGTCTTTCATCACTTTGGTCTGATATTTTCATCAAATTGTGCCAGTTCATCAATAATGCTTTTGCCAGCATGTTATTTATATACGTCCAAAGCAGGATGCTGTCAACTCCTTTGAGACAACCTGGGTCTATAGACCTCTCAACAAATTGACCTCAGGATGGACTATTTGGTTACTTCATATGTTTGTTATTCTTCGACAAAAGCTTCTCTGGAGGCTGCATCAAAATGCTTTTTAGTCCAGACGTGGCCCCATGCTTACTAACTGGCCATTTTATGTTACAAGTACATTTCTAAGTGTTAATCTTCTGCTTACATAAGATAAACTGGAACACTAAAATTTTTTTCCAAAGAAAATGAAGATGTGGATTTATAATGGGATAGGAAGCAGGGAGAAGGAGAGAGAGAGGCCATGCTTTCTACTCATTAACTTTCCATTAATAAACTAAGATAAATTCTTGCTTTATAACTCGAAAGGGTATTTGTGAGCAGTCTGCTGGCAGGCACCATCTTAATAACAAGTAAAAATATTTGATTCACAGTCCTAGAGGCCCTTCCTCTTTTAATACCAATGTGAGTTGTATCTAATATATACACAATCCTAGTAACTGGTAGTTTACGTAGGTCTTGAGACCACTTATTGCTATTTACTGTGGTTGTGTCTTTAATTAAAACAATAATTTCCGTGGATAAATAAAACAGCAAAGCTTAATTCAGAACTAGTTAATATCCTACTTCCAATTTATCTAACTATTAGGATTAATGGCAAAAAGTAAATGTTATAATAATCAGTCATTACTTTTTTATCTTTCTTTAGCAATGTAATGAGGGGAACAATTTTTCTGATTAATCAGAGGTCCTTGTGGCATGGACATATATACACTACCAAATGTAAAATAGCTAGCTAGTGGGAAGCAGCCGCATAGCACAGGGAGATCAGTTAGGTGCTTTGTGTCCACCTAGAGGGGTGGGATAGGGAGGGTGGAAGGGAGATGCAAGAGGGAGGGGATATGGGGATATATGTATACATATAGCTGATTCACTTTGTTATACAGCAGAAACTAACACAACATTGTAAAGCAATTATACTCCAATAAAGACGTTAAAAAAAAAAAAAAAGATTCACCCCAAAGGCTTTTCTAGATAACTAACTAGATCATAATATCTAACTATATTCTAACTACAACCCAAATATCTAATGAAATAATTCTGAAGTAGATAATTCTTGTGACTTTTAAGAATTCTAATTAGGCAATTAGGTATCTTGAAAGAAAGATATCTGTTAGACCCTTTTTGAGCTCTCAATATATGGATTTTGGTCTTAATCTTAAAATATGTATTTGAAAAATATTTATTCACCCTGAGCAAGGTATTGTGCAAGGTGCTAATCTTGTTCATGTGTATCTCTCAGTGCTGGGCTTACTGGGAGTCAGTGGGAAGAACTAAAGAATGTAATCTGGGGGTGAAGAAGGGGCCGGCCTTTGAGCGACAGTGACGCAAGATGGCGGCCACCACGGGCTAGGGAGTAAAAGTCCCTCGCAATTTCCCACTGTTGGAAGAACTCGAAGTAGGCCAGAAAGGAGTAGGAGATGGCACAGTTAGCTGGGGTCTAGAAGATGACAAAGACACGACACAAGATGCACACGGATGATAATTGGGCCTCCAAGAACAGTTAATGAAAACTGAATACACAGCCTTAAAATAGAATGTGGACCCTAAATACCCAGAAGCATCCCCCCCTTTGTAAGATTTGTAACAAAAATTAATATGAATGGAGTTAATAGTTCTAATGGAGTGGTGGACCCAAGAGCCATATCAGTGCTAGCAGAATGTCAGAATTCATACAGCATCAAAGTTGTCCTGCAAGAGCTCCGGCACCTAATGATGTCTAAAGAAAATATGAAACTCCCTCAGCCTCCTGAAGGACAGTGTTACAGCAATTAATCAAAAAGAAAAACCACAGGTCCTCCCTTACCCCCCCATTCAACTTAAGCAGTCGTCTTCATTTTCCACAGCAGTAGATTTTCTAGATACGTCTTGTAGACCTCAAAGTACTGGAAAGGAAGCTCCCATTCAAAGGCAGTTTATCATAAGATATACTGTAAATGATACTAATTTTTTGATACTATTTCCATTTGAAATATATAAGCTGTGCTGTAACAAATCATCCTGTGAAGTGTAACCACTGTCCACATAGTTGAACTTCTGGGATCAAGAAAGTGTATTTAAATAGATTCCCATCATAACCGGCGGGGCACATCTAACTCAACTGTCAAAAGACACATCCCACAATCACCTTGCTGCTGATTACATGGCCTGGGTTCTCTGCCTTCTCCCCCTTCCCCTCCCCCTGCCTCCCTCCCTCCCTGCAACAGCCCTCCAGCTGGGGGTGGCTTCTTAGAGTAGATGTGAAGGTTTCAGGTCACAGACTGTGGGACTCCTGCTGGGTGTGTGTGGGGTGCTTCGTCTGCACCCCTGGTTTCTTTCTTTAAGTCTTAAATGCTGCCCCCCTTCCAAGCCATCATCCTCTCCCCACTCTCCACTACCACCCTTGGCCGAAGCATAGATTGTAACCCCCTCGGCTCCCCTCTGAAATTGGCCTTTGGTGAGGAATTCAGGGCTTTCCCCATATCTTCTCCCCTCACCTTAATTGAGGGGTGCTGCTTTGTCCTTCCTCCTCCTCAAGTCCCTTTTCGCACCATCACCACCCAACACTTTCCATGATACTTCCTTGCTTTGGCCAGAAGCCATCAGTTAAGGTTGGAGAGCATCTCTGACCTCCCTCATTTAGTTTTGGAACCACACTTATTTACTCTCCACCAGCCTGGGAAATGAATATTGGGTGCTCAGCCCTGCCACCCTCTGCTGTCATCATCAGCTGATACGCTTTTTTTAGCTCAGGTTTTGATAAGGTGAAAAGAAGGGTCACCAGGGTCACTCAGACCTGCCAGCTCTCAAAGTCCTTGGTGGTTAAGCTTGGAGAAAGGCCACAGAAGACACTTGTAAGCACACACGATCCCTCTGAATGAATTGTTTTCTTTTCCTGTAATTGCTTTTGCTTTTAAAAATTGAAGACGTTTTAAACAGGGCTCTCATTTGGTCATCCTTGCAATCCATTTGGGGCTAGTTTGGAATGTGACAACTGGAACATAAAGAAACTTGAACTCAGTGCACACTTCGGTTTCAGTGCAGCTGCTTCTCTCGGTCCTCAGCAGGGATAGGAAAGAACTTGGCGTGCACAGCAGATCCCTGGAATTCCTGGCCAGTGGCTGCGTTTTCCACTTTTCTGTTCAGGACCACTAAATGCTGAGATGTTGGACGCATACCGAAATAAAAGCAATTCATTGTGTTCTAAGATTTTTTTTTTTTTTAAATTTAGTGTTTGTGTAAAACCACCTTTTAAAGCAGCAACTATCAAGTCTGAAAAGCAGTTGATGTTTCCATTAATGTTTTTCTGGGGAAAACTTTAGTTCTAAGGATTTAACATCCTGTAAGTAAAGTTTAACATAACAGTATTCCATAAGTAGACTGTTTATTGTCAGACCATTGCCTGATTTTAAAATAATAAAAAGAAGTGTGCGTTAATATTTAAAAAAAGAAAAAAGAAGGTAATCTGATAATAGCACTTACTCTTTCAGAAGATGACGGATTCTAATAAGCATCACCTCGATCTTTTATAAGCGTTAGTTTCTCTTATATCAATATGTAATTATTTTCTACCTGGGAGAGCACTTTTTCTGTCTTTCAACTTTCTTTATACCCCACATTAACAAGTAAGGTGCCTTAGTTTACCATTTATGGCTCACAATGAGATGATCCAAAATCATTCATTTTCCCTGTTCTTCTCTCATATTCTATGCCATCACCTTCTCCATGAAGCCTTCTCTGAGGTCTCTTAGTACAAAGGGATCTTCTCCCCTCAATGCTCTATAACATTCTCCTATGCCTCTTCTTAGGAACCACCATATTTGATCTAGTTTTCTAATTCTTCATGTATATATATTTCCCAATTCCTAGTTATTCCGTTTCTGAGGGCTGTGCTTTTTCCGTGTGTACCCTTATTAGACACCCTGCCCCAAACACACACACACACACACACACACACACACAAACACACACTCTCTCTCTCTCTCTCCTGACCCATTCTCAATAAAATCTATTGATGCTTTAATGAAGCTTTCTGAGAAATTTAATTTTCAGATGCATTATTTAGTATGGGATATTTTCATAAAATCCCAGTTTCCATGATAACAATGCCAGCATCATACTCAAACTATTACATCCTCAGAAAGCTTTAGGACCTATAAATTAGAGTTTGAAATGCAAAGATGGGACAACATACCAAAGAAAGTGTAACATCTGTATAGGCATGATTAAGTTAGTAAACATCATTGGTTTCTTATGTGACAATAGTTTCCAAAATTCCACTGAGAATTTTAGGCAGGTTCCATTTAGTGACATTTATGTCTTGTGTTCTTATTGATTGGTACTTATGTCTTACCATTTGTTAAGTATTTTGAATACCACTCCATATGCGTGAACTCTTCAGTTTCAAGTCATGGGCTCTCTTCTCCCCACTATACTGTTTGTTTGAGTATATTATTGGGCAATACAGAGAAGAAAATGAGCACCCAGTTTTCTCTGCAAGGTTAACTGAGCTTATGGTGACTCTACGATCAAGGCATTTCATGAAAAAATCTCTATCAACTGAACAAACAGAATAAACAGTGAAGATAATATGCTCATAGATGAAGTTGAGCTTTGTGTAGTTCTGAGAAAATCAAAGTTGTGGGAATATATTTGTTTTGGGGCCATTGTAATTATTCACATATTTCACTGTCACTACTCTAAAAAAGTAGTTCTGAAATTTGTTTCATTTTCTTTCGATTATTGTATAAAACATGAAATGAAAGTTAGTAACATAGAAGCTCCCCCCCCCATAAGAAACGTTGCATTTATACTGCTTTCACAATGAAACAGAAATACACTCTTAAAGTTGTATTTCAGAATTTGCAATCTTCTTTAAATGGAAGGTTTCAACAGAAAAACAGATTTTTAAAAATATAAGTTTTTGACATTATCTCAGATAGTTTTTGAAATATTCATCATTTCTCTCACATAATAAACAATGTATTAAACTACTACATATAAAATAAATGACAAGGTACTACTGTATAGCACAGGGAACTATATTCAATATCCTGTAATAAACCACAGTGGAAAAGAATATGAAAAAGAATATATATATGTATAACTGAATCACTTTGCTGTATAGCAGAAACTAACACAACATTGTAAATCAACTATACTTCAATAAAAAAAAACTATGTATTACCTTTCCTTTTGAAGACAATGAAGATATATAGTTTTATTCTAGAATCATTATTAGAAAAAATCTTTAATACTTAGGAAATTTGGAACACACTGTGATGGTACATTTTTTATGTCAAATTGACTGGACCACAGTGTGCTCAGACATTTAGTCAAACATTGTGGGTGTGTCTGTGATGGTGTTTTTGGATGAGAATAACAATGAATCTGCAGACTGAGTAAAGCAGATTGCCCTCCTTAATGTGGGTGAGCCTCATCCAATCAGCTGAAGGCCTGAATGAAACAAAAAGTCTGGCTGTCTCTCAAGTAGCAGGGAATTCCTCCTGCCTGACTATAGCTGATACATTGATATTTATCTTTTCCTGCTTTTGGATTAGAGCTGAAACTGATTTTCCTTTTTTTTTCATTTTTAGTACTCTGGTTTGTTTTTCTTTTCTTTTTAAAAAAAATTTTATTGGAGTATAGTTGATTTACAATATTGTATTAGTTTCAGGTGTACAGCAAAGTGAATCAGTTATACATATATCCACTTTTATTTTTTTAGATTATTTCCCCATATAGGCCATTACACATTATTGAGTAGAGTTCCCTGTGCTCTACAGCAGGTTCTTATTAGTTATCTATTTTATATATAGTAGTGTGTATATGTCAATCCCAATCTCCCAATTTATCCCTCCTCCCCTTACCCCCTGGTAACTCTAAGTTTGTTTTCTACATCCATGACTCTACTTCTGTTTTGCAAATAAGTTCATTTGTACCCAATTTTTAGATTCCACATATAAGTGATATCATATGATATTTGTCTTTCTGTGTCTGATTTACTTCACTCAGTATGACAATCTCTAGGTCCATCCATGTTGCTGCAAATGGCAATATTTTGTTCTTTATTATGGCTGAGTAATATTCCATTGTGTGATACTGATTTTTCTTGTGTTTTCAGCCTGCTGGCTTTCTAACTGGAAGATGTACCATTGGTTCTCCTGGGTTTCCAGTTGCTGACTGCAGCTCTTGAGATTTCGCAGCCTCCATAATTGCGTGAGCCAATTCCCTAAAATAAATCTCTTTATAAATGTAAACATAAATATCACTATGGGGGAACACATACATATGTATACACCCTGTTGGTTCTGTTTCTCTGCAGAAGCTTGATTAATACACACAATGTAAATTAAAACTTGGAAACACTGACAGAAAATCCCTTGAGTTACTATCTAACTTGATGTTTAAAAAAATCTTTTGATTATAATATGTATATTTATTTCCTAGATGAAATAAATTGTTGCTCATCCTTATAATGTGTTTTTAAAAAACTAAAATAGTTAAAACAAATTATAGATCCATCCCTTTTTCCTCAACTTGACTCAAGGCAAATGATAATAATCTAATCATTGACAGTTCCCCACAAAATTTATATCTACTTCAAAATCAGGATGATTTAAAAAACAGTTAATAAATTTCCTATTTCATAATGAGAAATTCTTTGACTTGTAAATTAATCCTTTCCACAACTAATTGCTTTGTATTTTCAGGCAATAGGGATTTTAAAAAGACCACATCCTATAAGTACATACAATGGAATATTACTCAGCCATAAAAAAAGAACGAAATTCTGCCATTTGCAATAATGTGGATGGACTTAGAGGATAGTATGCTTAGTGAAATAAGTCAGACAGAGAAAGACAATTACTCTATGTAATCACTTATATGTGGAATCTAAAAAATAAAACAAAGGAATGTATATAATAAAACAGAAACAGACTCACAGATACAGAGAACAAACTATTGGTTACTAGTGGGGAGAGGGAAGCAAGGTGGCAAGATAGGGGTATGGAATTAAGAAATACAAACTACTATGTATAAAATAAATAAGCAAAAAGCTATATTGTATAGCACAGGGAAATATAGCCATTATTTTGTAATAACTTTAAATGGAGTATAATCCATAAAAATATTGGGTCACTATGTTGTGTAGCTGAAACGAATATAATCTGTAAATCAACTATACTTCAAAAATATTTTTAAAAAAGAATGGTAAAAAACCTAAGACTATATCCAATATAATTTGAAACTTCATTTTTCAAAAAAACTCAGCACCAGGCTAATCTTGAAACTTCATGATCTTTGAATTTATACTTTGAAAATAAATTTTGCTTATGATATCTGTTACTTGCTTTCATGATTACAGATCCATTCAATAAACACATATACCACCAGCCCTTATTAGAACCTTGTGACATAACAGAGGATCAAACAGTAAAAATTCCTTGCCTCATTGAATTTTTGTTCTTTAGAGGAGTGGAGAATACAGACCAAAACAAAAAGGAATTAATATATTAGAAAGATACATGTCATGACAATACATAAAGAGAAGAAGGAGAGGGGCAGTGGAATGGGGATGGGGGTGAGATAGCAAATTTAGATAGTCAGAGGAGGCCTCATTGAAGAGGTGACATTAAAGCAGACTTAAGGAGATGAGGGAGAGATGCATGTATATATCCTTGGAAGAGCATCACAGGCAAAGGAACAGCAGGTACAAAATTTCTGATATAGAGCTGGTGTGTTCTCAGAGCACTGAGGAGGCCAAGGTAGCTGGGATGGGGTGCACAAGGGGGAGAACAATAGGAGATGAAACCAGAGAGGTGGGGCCTTGCAGACCATTCTACAGTCTTTAGTTTTTACTCTAAGTAATACTGGGAGCCACTGAAGGGCTTTGAGCAAAGGATTTACACCATCTCATGATGTTCAACAGGACTGCTCTGTTTGTTACAGTGGAGAGAAGAGACATTAAGAAGTAAGGTGGAAGCAAGGAGACTAATAAATGGGCTATTGCAATAAGCTATGTGAGACAGGATGCCTTTCCACATTGGTGCCAATTGAGCCCTAATCTTTGCAGATGACGTACTTGGTTTTTCCTACTACAGCACTGGGGAGAGCATTGCCTACTTTTCTGAGGCAAACTCTTGAAGATTCTTTTCTGAATGTGCAAAATAAGAGTACAGTTTTTGTTCTGACATACTTTTAAAATAATTGTTTTAAAAGGAAACCACAACCAATCATGGCTATGATACTGAACTGCTGAAATACTAAAGAATACTAAAAAACAAGCCATTTATATGCAGAAGGATGTACTTCTGCGCAAGCATCTAGGTGACGAATATTTTCAAGTGGATGGGCCAAGCACTAACGAGGTAGAGGAGTGTTACTATCATAACATTTTCATTTGAATCATACCACAGAGTTTGTTATTTTTCTTTGTTTTCATTACTTATCTTTATGAAAAACTCAACGTTTTTTACTGTCTCTCCAGTAAATATAGGACCAAGTCTACACTGAATAGAGCTGATTTTGTGTGCTTTTGGCAGTTTTCTTACACTTCTGAAAGTTTGAGATTTTCTTTTACAGAAAATGTGTGAGAGGGAGAGAGGTATATGTCATCCTTGCTGTCTTCAAACTCACCCCCGATACTAAATTATCTCATAGTGTAGCTGCATGTTACAATATTGAGTCCATACGCTGAAAGCATCTGCCCTACTGCTTTTATGGCTTTTATATAACCTCTGGCTAATTCATCCTTTGGCTTCACATTTGATCATCATAATAACATGGATGAGAACTAATTCTTGAAGCATGTGATCCCTGTCTTTTCAGGGCCTCTGTACCTTGAAAGAGAGAATTCAAGAACAATGGTTCTCTACCAGGGTGATTTGGTGCCCCAGGGGACATTTGGCAATGCCCGGAGACATTTTAAATTATCAGTTTTGGGGAGAGGATGTTTCTGGCACCTGGTGGCTAGGAATTCTGCCAAACATCCTACAGGGCACTGGACAGCTCCCATGGACACAGAATTATCTAATCCCAAATGTCGGCAGTAGTGAGATTGAGAAACCCTGTTCTAGAACAAGAGCTGAGAAGTTCTAGAACAAGAGCTGAGAAGCACTTGAATGAGGTGGATGGCATTCCAAGCAGACAGAAATTTTCATCAGTTTGAAGACATCAAACTGTACAGACTGGTCCTCCTGGGGCTACAGTGAGTTAATGCTCCTCCACAACGGTCTTTTCCATAGAGTAACTCAAGCAGCAGTTCAGCACCTGCCATAGTATGTTATAGAAGTTGCTTTGGGCTCTAATGAAATACAAAGAGCTATAAAAGCATCTTCAATAAAATACTTATGAGATTTTGCACACTGTACTTGAGGGACAAGAGGGTGACAACATCGCTTCCCAGATTTAAAGGAATATTTTCCCACTTATTCAATTAATTTCTTTTGTAGCCTAAGTGATGATGGTAAGTGTTCATCCTACATGGAGGATTTAAGCTCCAATGCACGATGAAGAAAACCCAAAGATTATAACATACCCTTCTCTCTTTTCATTCCGGTTGATCAAACATACATCTGAAAACTACAAATTGCATTAACAATGACAAACTATCAGGAACAATTCTTCAAAGGCTATTTATCAAATTTGTAAATGTGATGAGGCAGTCCAGAAAATTCCCCCTTACTACCTATTTCATCGATTCTCAGAAACAGCATATTTTTACCTTTTAACCTTTCTGAAACAAGGTTTATCTTACAGCACAATGCCTCATGCAATCACTGGCAGCCAGGGAGCAGTCATTCTGTAGTTATGTGAAAGTCTTCTGATAAGATAAAGAAAATGTCACCATCAGTGTATCCTTCATTTGATAAAACAAGGGTGGTTCCCTAGAAGTTGGTAAACAGAGGCATAAGCCAACATTTTCTGGCCACAGTAACACACAAATGGGTACTGAAAGGAGGATCCAGACCCTCACAAATTGTGTTTTGAAAGATCCCTTATAGATATTAATTCACACACTCCCTTCCTGAATTATTCTAGAAATAGTATGGAAGCAATTAGAATATGGGAAGTATTCAGGCCCCTGTGGCCTGAAAAGCCAAATCACAATAATATAATCTTCTCTCAAGATACCTTTGCCATCACAGCAGAGAACAGCAAGCTGTTCCTTCCACTATCACTTGAACTTATCTGAACTGCACTAATATTCTTCCCTGACCTACCGGGCTGTTTCTGGTCCCTTAAAACACAGACCAGCTAAACACCACAGTACCCATCATTATTCACATTTCCATAAAGTAGAGAACCACACAGTAGGAAGGAAGACAAACAGCTACAGTTAGTTTCTTGCAATAACTTCCGAGGTTTGCATCGTTGACTTAGGAACAGCTATGAGGAGAGAGAGCTCCAAGTGCTCAAGTGACAAAACCCACTTCCCAAATATGCTGCGCAAACTTAAAATTTCCCTGCCAAAGAGTATTGCTATATTTATGAAATGTCAGTTAGTTTACAAAATAAAAAGACCTTCTATCTGGAGCTGGGCAAATGATATGTAGGGCAGCTGTATCCCAAGGGCTTGTTGGGTCCTAGAGCAGGCTTCCCCCAAAATATGCCTCAATGGCATATTGATTATTTTGAATTAAAGTTACTTAAGAAGCAGCTGATGCAAGAGGGACACTTTGAGGCCCCCCCCACCCCCCTCTCCCTGAAGGCAGGGAATAAATCTCTCATGTGAAAGGTATACCCCCTGCATCTGGATGTAGAAGGATACCCTTATCACCAGAGATAGGAAATTTGGGGCCAAGAAACCTGTGTAAACAAACCTTATTACTTCCTTAATTTACTACACAAAGCCCAAATCCAAGACCAAACTCTGTTTAGATTCTTCACTAATTAAGCACCCAAAGCCTATTTCTTTGTCTTGCTAATTCCTCAGTTATTTATTGTTTCTGTGTCTAAAAAATATAAAGTCTGCTTGCTTTGGTCACTTCTTAGGTCCCATTTCCATGAGATTTCCTTGCACATGAATTAAAATTTGTTTCTTTTTCTCCTGTTAACCTGTCTTGTGTCAGTTTATTATTAGTCCAACCACAAGAACTCAAGAGGGGTAGAGGGGGAAATTTCCCCCTCTCTGACAGGCTCTTTCCAGAAAATAACCTTCTTGGGGAAGGCCAGACTCAGAGCAAGAGAAACAGTTTTCCTGAAACTGGGATAAAAATCGGAATTAGGTACCACTCACTTCTGGAATTGGGGAACCATCATTACTAGTCATCATTCACAAGCAGGAGCAGCTGAGGCTCTGGTTCCAGGGTAGAAGTGAAGATTTTTCCTCCACTGTAAGAAGAAGGGAGGAGATTTCCTATCTCTGAAATGCCCTAAGACTCAACTATTGCTGATCTGAGAGAGATATCAACTCACTAGCGTCTCCCTGCAAAAAAGCCCTCACATAAGTAATCCACATCAGACTACAGAAATATTTCACAACAGAGTGGTTAATATAATCTCTTCAGAAATGTTTCTCTGGCTTTACCATAGGCTGGTAATGGAGCAAGAAGAGAGAACCCAACACAGGCAGACTTTCCAATAATTGGATCACTGCCTACAATCCACTAAAAATAATACTTTACAGTTTTTTCTCCTGCATCTGTACAATTTATGCAAATGCCTGAGGAACCAAAGACATCTAGAAAGTAATGAAGAAATAATACGTAAAATAAGTATTCCACAATGTGGTAGAACAAAATTTTGAATAAGTGTAGTGTCAATTTTTAAAGTTTCCCTTATGGTTTATTTTGATAAAATTTCAATACCTTTATCTAGTAAGATTTCAAAGTTGAAGTTTTAATCTGACTGGTCAATGAAGAAATGGACAAATTTCTAGAAATACAATCTCCCAAGACTGAACCAGGAAGAAATAGAAAATATGAACAGACCAATTACCAGTAATGAAACTGAATCAATAATAAAAAAAAAACTTCCCAACAAAAAAAGTTCAGGACCAGATGGCTTCCAAGGTAAATTCTATCAAACATTTGGAGAAGAGTTAACATCTGTTCTTCTCAAACTATTCCAAAAATTTAGAGAGGAAGGAATGCTTCCGAATTCATTGCATAAGGCCACCATCACCCTGATTCCAAAACCAGACAAAGATATTACCAATAAAGAAAATTACAGGTATCACTGATATTGAACATAGATGCAAAAATCCTCAAAAAATATTAGCAAACTGAATCCAACAATACGTTAAAAGAATCATACATCATGATCAAGTGGGATTTATTGCAGGGATGCAAAGATTTTTAATATCTGGGAATCAATGTGATACACCACATTAACAAATTAAAGAATACAAATCATATGATCATCTCAATAGATGCAGAAAAAGCTTTTGTCAAAATTCAACATCCAGTTATGATAAAAATTTTCCAGAAAGTGGGTACAGAGGGAACATATCTCAACATAATAAAGGCCATATATGATGAGCCCACAACTAACACCATACTCAATGGTGAAAAGTTGAAAGCATTTCCTCTAAGATCAGGAACAAGACAAGGATGTCCACTCTCACCATTTTTATTCAACATAGTATTGTAAGTCCTAGCCACAGCAATCAGAGAAGAAAAAGAAATAAAAGGAATCTGAACAGGAAAGGAAGAAGTAAAACTGTCACTGTTTGCATATGGCATGATACTATACATAGAAAATCCTAAAGATGCCACGAAAAAATTACTAGAGTTCATTAATGAATTTGGTAAAGTTGCAGGATACTAAGTTAATATACAGAAAGCTGTACCAATTCTGTATACTAACAATGAACTATCAGAAAGAGAAATTAAGGAAACAATCTCATTTACAATCACACCAAAAAGAATAAAATACCTAGGAATAAACTAACCTAAAGAAGTAAAACCCCTGTACTCTGAAAACTGTAAGACACTGATGAAAGAAATTGAAGAGGACACAAACAAATGGAAATATACCATGTTTATGGATTGGAAGACTTAGTACTTTTAAAATGACCATACTACCCAAGCACTCTACAGATTCAATGCAGTCCCTATCAAATTATCAATGGCAATTTTCACAGAACCGGAACAAAAATTTTTTTAAATGTGTTTGGAAACACAAAGACCCCGAATAGCCAAAACAATCTTGAGAAAGAAAAATGGAGCTGGAAGAATCATGCTCCCTGACTTCAGACTGTATTACAAAGCTACAGTCATCAAAACAGTATGGTACTGGCACACACACACAAAAAAACGCACAGATCAATGAAACAGGATAGAAAGCCCGGAAATAAACCCATGAACTTATGTTCAATTAATCTATGACAAAGGAGGCAAGAATATACACTGGAGAAAAGACAGCCTCTTCAATAAGTGGTGCTGAGAAAACTGGACAGCTACATGTAAAAGAATGAAATTAGAATATTCTCTAATACCATATACAAAAATAAACTAAAAATGGATTAAAGACCTAAATGGAAGAACAGAAAGCATAAAATGCATAGAAGAAAACACAGATGGAACACTGACATAAACTGTAGCAATTTTTTGGGGATCTGTCTCTTAAAGCAAAGGAAACAAAAGCAAAAGTAAACAAATGGGACCTAAACTTAAAAGCTTTTGCACAGCAAAGGAAACTATCAACAAAACGAAAAAACAAACCTACTAAATGGGAGAAAATATTTGCAAATGACATGACCAATAAATGGTTAATATCCAAAATATATAAACAGCTCATATAAGTCAACACCAAAAACAAAAAACAAAAAAAAAAAAAACAAATGGGCAGAATACCTGAATAGACATTTTTCCAAATAGCTATTGGAAGATATACAGATGGTCAATAGGCACAAGAAAAAAATGCTCAACATTGTTAATCATCAGAGAAATGTAAATTAAAACCACAATGAGATATCACCTCACGTCTGTCAGAATGGCTAAAATCAAAAAGAATACAAATAACAAATGTTGCCACACACCTATGGTCAATTAATCTTTGACAAAGGAGGCAAGAGTATACATTGGTGAAAAGACAGTCTCTTCAGCAAGCGATGTTGGGAAAGCTGGACAGCTGCATGTAAATCAATGAAGTTAGAACACTCCCTCACACCATACACAACAATAAACTCTATATGGCTTAAAGACTTAAATATAAGACATGACACCATCAAACTCCTAGAAGAGAACACAGGAAAAACATTCTCTGACATAAATCATACCAGTGTTTTCATAGGTCAGTCTCCCAAGGCAATAGAAATGAAAGCAAAAATAAACAAATGGGACTTAATCAAACTTATAAGCTTTTGCACAGCAAAGAAAACCATAAACAAAATGAAAAGACCACCTATGGACCTGGAGAAAATATCTGCAAATGATGTGACTGACAAGGGATTAATTTCCAAAATATATAAACGCTCATACAACTCAGTAACAAAAAAACAAACAACCCAATCAAAAAATGGGCAGAAGACCTAAATAGACATTTCTCCAAAGAAGACATATAGATGGCCAACAGGCACATGAAAAGATACTCAACATCGCTAATTATTAGAGAAATGCAAATCAAAACTACAATGAGGTATCACATCACACCCGTCAGAATGGCCATCATCAAAAAAATCTACAAACAATAAATGCTGGAGAGGGTGTGGAGAAAAGGGAACCCTCTTGCCCTATTGGTGGGAATGTAAATTGATACAGCCACTATGCAGAACAGTATGGAGGTTCCTTAAAAAACTAAAAATAGAACTACCACATGACCCAGCAATCCCACTCCTGGGCATATACCCGGAGAAAACCATAATTCAAGAAGACGCATGCACCCCAATGTTCATTGCAGCACTATTTATAATAGCCAGGACATGGAAGCAACCTAAATGTCTATTGACAGATGAATGGATAAAGTAGATGTGGTATATATAGACAATGGAATACTACTCGGCTATAAAAAAGAATAATATTTTGCCATTTGCAACAACATGGATGGACTTGGAGGGCATTTTGCTAAGTGAAATAAGTCAGAGACAGACAAACACTGTATGATATCACTTATATGTGGAATCTAAAAAATAAAACAGACTAGTAAATATAACAAAACAGAAATAGAGTCACAGATATAAAGAACAAACTAGTGGTTACCAGGGGGAAGATGGAAGGCAGAAGTAGCAAGATAGGGATAGGGGATCAAGAAGTACAAACTTCTATGTGTAAAATAAATAAGCTACAAGGATATATCATACGGCACAGGGAATGTAGCCAATATTTTGTAATAACTATAAATGGAGTATAACTTTAAAAAATTGTGAATCACTGTGCTGTACACCTGAGACATATAATATTATACATCAACTATACCTCAATAAAAATTAAATTAAAAGGATTTTTTTCAATGCTTTTATCTAGTAAGATTTCAAAGTTGAAGTTTTCATCTGACTGGTCAGCTGCCAAAAGGCTTCCGTATAACTACACATATTGAACTACCTTGTAGTACTTGTATTGCAACCTTGAGTCAAAGAAGCATAACAGAACTGTTGACAAAGGCCAAAAATTAAAATACCCTTAAAAATTACAAACAAATAATACATGAAATAGCCCAGGATATTTTCTAATTAAAGCTTTTATACCAGTTCCACAATTTCATCCATTCAGATATACCTTTTGTCTCTACCTCTGATTTAGTTCTTTTGTTTTTCCAAAGTGCAATCAAGTTCTAAATCACAGAATTATGGACTTTTTAAAGTGAAACATTAACAATTGAATAGTCGTGATAAAAATTAACTCAAAATTAACTCAAAAAGAAAAATGACAAGTGATTCTTATATTTACATCTACAACTCTGGGCAAAAATCTGGGAAAACTAGTTTAAAAAGATAAAAGTAAATTAGAATTTGTTGCTCCTTAGCAATCAGTTTTATAATATTATCATATATTCTTAGCATTGGGTAGGACTTTTGGGATCATCTAGTTCAAACTCCGATCAGATATCTAAATCTATATAGCATCCTGTGGCAGCAGCCATTCAGATTTTATTTAAATGCCTCAGATCTCCTATATAACATTCAGTTGATGACCTTACTTCATATTTCTTAGGAGTAAATAGCTATCGTCAGCCAGGAAATGCCTTATCTTCCTGTCATGAAATACATCAGCCTAGTCATACACTTTGCCAGTGATGTGCTGGTAAATGGTTCCCAAACAGGAGTCCATGAAAAATAAAAGCCTTGATTTGTATCATTTGCTGATTCCCATGGTGAAAATACCTAGGTCAGGTTCTCTGACAGCAAAGTTCAGAAGAGATGCACATTATCTCTTCTCATGAACAAACAATCCTTCCCTTTTGTTACTGTGATAAGGACGTTCTGTCAAAGGCCAATCCCTCAATTTTAGTTCTCGATCCAATCCCCTCTAATTTCCTCAAAACTTCACTCACAGATAAACTTCCTCTCTCCTAAATCATCAATTTATCAATTTCTGGAGGAATTTTCCTACCAGCATCTATCATGATATGTATGATCACAGCATTCTCTTTTAGCCTTTAAATAGCATTCATTAGTACTTGATAGTTCTTATATGTCTAATTTTTTAAATGTATTCAAATTCTGTCTCCCTCAGTTAGAATGTAAGTCTTACATGTTCAGAGGCGTTCTTTGGCTTGCTCACAGCCTTATCTCCAGAAGCTACAATAGTTCTAGGAACACAGTACATACCCAATAAATAGTCACCAATTTATGGAAAGAATAGGAAACTTCATAGTACAGCTTTTTGGTTTTGATAGAACTTATTGTTAGAAATTGCTTCTTTATGTTGGTAGGAATGAGCCTTCTAATTCTACTGGTTTCAGATATGCTAATTAAGATAAATGAATAGAGTTCGTGTGCTGATTCTTTAAAGAGCAGGGAAAGGATAGGGCATGCATGAATCATTAAATACCTTAACCAATTAGTTGAGGGAATCATACCAGTTTGAAAGTAATTAAATACATGCTTACCTATCCTAACATTACACATTCTTATAAAGTATTCCACACTAATTTAAATTGCTGTTCATTGATAAATGCTCTGACCATTAATATTAAGGAAGGGTCAAAAAACCTTGTTATTTGTTCCTTGGTTATAACTCCTGGTAAATGAATTATAATGTCATATATTTTCACATTAGAAAATAAAGTTGGGCTTCCCTGGTGGCACAGTGGTTGCGAATCTGCCTGCCAATGCAGGGGACACGGGTTCGAGCCCTGGTCTGGGAAGATCCCACATGCCGCGGAGCAACTAGGCCCGTGAGCCACAATTACTGAGCCTGCACTCCGCAACAAGAGAGGCTGCGATAGTGAGAGGCCCGCGCACCGCGATGAAGGGTGGCCCCTGCTTGCCGCAACTAGAGAAAGCCCTTGCACAGAAACGAAGACCCAACACAGCCACAAATAAATAAATAAATTTAAAAAAAATAAAAAAAGAAAAGAAAGTTACCTGATAAGATTTTATCTGAATTCCAAGAATACGGTCTTTCTTAAAAATTTTGGTAATGGATGACTAAATAACTCATCAAAATGACCCCTGCTCCCTTTTGCTGTGGACACATACATCTTTCAGCATTGATACTGCCCCCTCTCCGGCTGTTGTGCAGGCTTCTATGCCCCAGCCCACTCCTTAAATATTCGTGACCCTTAAGTTTTCTTCCCTGGGCTCTCTGCTTTTTCCTCTCTGCATACTCTCCCCTGTTGATCTCAGCCAGTCCTGATGTTTCAACGATCAAAAGCGGACAATTCCCCAGATTTTATTCTCCAGCCCAAATCTCTCTCTTGAGCTTCAAAATTCGCAAACTCAGCTGTCCACCAGATGTCTCCATTCAAATATAACACAAGTATCTCAAAGGACAGGTTCCAAACTGAACATAACTTCCTCCAACTCCCTCTCAGCCCTCTTCTGTCGTCCAACTTTGCCTATCTCAGAGAATGGTACCACCTTCCATCCAGTTGAAAAACTATTTTCTCCCCTATCATAAACCTTTGTTACACTCATTCTGACTTGCCTCTTTCCTTATTGTCTCCCTCACTAGAGGGTGAGCCCTATCTTTACCAAAGTATCTCCGGCGCCCAGCAGCGTACTTATCAAACATAAGTTCTCAGTAAGTATTTATTGAAACTTATTTTTCTCTAAGGTATTAGAGAGAAGACCCATGGATCCCTTTAGGTTTTCATCCCTCTCTAAAATCCAGACACTTACATCTACTAGGGAAGTGCCAAATTAAGTATTTATTAAGTGAATGTGGTCAAGTTCTATATAGATAATACACTATAATCAGTTTCCCTTTGTGGCACCAACAGTAAGCCTTAAGCTGGCTAATCCAGTATAAATCACAACCTTTAAATATGCCAATTCAATGCCTCAATGCCTTGTCCTTATTCTCATTTTTGATGCCTTTTTCTTTCCAATTACATGCTTGAAGCACAATACACTGAAGTATAATTCTTCTTCCTTAATACCATAGTGGTTTAAATTTAGATTCTTTAGAATTTTAAGGGAAATGCGTAAAAAAGAGGATTGAAAAAGTTGTTAATACTTCACACGAAAAGTGCAATTCTAAATGAAAAAAGTCAGACCCTGGAAATTTCTCTATTCAACAATGAGCTTTATACTTAAATTTGTTGTGGTTACTTTGCTTGTTTTCGCTCTTTGTCATAAAGCCTCCGTGGATCCATTGTGGGATTAGACCCAAGCATTGAACCATGGGGAAGACCTCTGAATGATAAACTTCTCAGATTGAAACTGGGCTCTATTCTAACCTGGAGAGGGTGAGAAGACACCATTTGAATGGGGAAATTATGGGCAGGAGGAAGAGTATGAAGTGGTTTTCAGTCTGGATACCTTTACTGTCCTGGAGAGCCTAACATTCTTCCCTCACATAAATCTAGAAGGTGTCCATGGAATGAGAAGTGAAGACAACAGTAGGGTTATCTGAGTCCACTAGACTGTCTAACATATAAACTAATGGTGAGACCATTGTGTTATCAGGGGAAGAGGAGCTCCAGTGTGGCTGGCCCAATGGAGAGAATATTTTGACTCTTTTTAAATTGAGTACTGTATTTATATGAAAGAAAATGCTCGTGAAGTGTGGGCATGGATATTTATGCACTCACATATTTTTATCAGCTTGCTAGCATTTGCTCAGACATTTAAAAGTCTTTTGGAGTGACTAACAAACTACATTGTCAATTTTCGTAAGTACTAGACAATATAAAATCAGTCCTAATAACAGCTTTGACAGGATTTAATAAAGCACACACACAAAAATGTGTAATTTGCACAGGCTAATTTACACATATGTATAACTGAGAAATGAATTTGGAAGATGTTAGTTTCCCATCTGTACCACACAGAGAAAAATGGGGAAAAAAATGATTTACCAACTGTCAATAAACAATTTTAAGTGTATTCTCGTGGTCTCATGCCAAAATAAAATTTCCAGTATCCAAAATATATTTTCTAAGCTCCCTTGCTAAGGTGGTATTTTATTTCCATGTGATTCCATAATTTCTATATATGTGTCACAATACGTTGATTTTCAGTACCTAAATTATTGTTTTTTAAGACTGCATAATCAAATTTAGTCAGTGTTGTTTGTGGTTAAGAAACAAAAGACAGTGATTTGGTCAGGTCACATGCATGGAATATTTCTTTATTTTTATTTTTTTTCTGAATTCTTGAATGCTCACCTTCTTTCATTGAGTTTATAATTTCTACTCTCCTAAGTTATATTATGGATCACAATATGCACCAGCTTGCCTTAGGCTTGAATGTTAAGTTGAGAGTCTAGATTACAGAGCTAAGACGTCTTACTAACCTTCTTGCTCTAACTTAAAAACATGTATGGTCAATCATTTTTGCCAGCATTCAAATGGGATTTGTGTATCTCATTGAGTATGATCAAAATTGTTTAGGATTAAGTAGGCTTGAACACAATATTAGTATAAATCTCTGGGTAAGAAGTATAGTTCCAGATTTACATGACAGAATACTGTTTCCAAGCATATTAATCAATTCCCTTTGACTCCCTTTACTCACGGAATTTGTTCACTAATTCTATTACAGAGGCCTTCTCTATCTTGCCCAATTAGACAGAGGCACTGATTGCTAATTTAATAGGTAGTTACTTGGGGTAGGAAGAATATGAAAGGGGTCATTACAGAACCTGAGAGTCAAAATGACAAAGTCATAAGTTTAAAAAAAAAAAAAAAAAGGAGTTGGTCTAGGGTCTAGATAGAAGAGAGAGAATTCTGACGCAGACTTGCAGAGTTAAGTTTTTAGCTCCCACTTCTAACTCATTCCTGGGCTGGGAGAGGTGGGAAATAGACTGGAAAAGATTTCACAGGGTCTGATCTCAGAGTTCAGCGTGACCAGCCAGCATCAGAGCTGACCAGCAGAGCAGAAGTTGGTAATAAGGAGCTATAAAGTTTGTTCTGCTCAGTTCCATTTGATGAGGTTAATACAGCCAATACTCTTATTAAGTATCCCCTGAATGCCATTCAGTCTAAGTGCGTGATGAATATTAATTCACTTAATCCTCACAGGAATCCTATAATAAGTACTATTATTATTATTATTTCTATTTTATGAAAGGGGAAACAGAGGGACAAAAAGTGACAGGTCCAAGATCACACAACTAAAAAGTGCTGAAGCCAGGATGTCCACCAGCCAACCTGACTTCAGAGGCCACACTCTTGACCAACACTCTACTGCCCTTTCAGGAGGGTGCATTCAAGTAACCAGCCCATGTGTCACCTGTTTACCATCCAGCAGGAGTGACACCCAAGACTTTGCCCATCAGCCCCACAGATGTCCTGTGTGCAGACAGCACCCATTTCAGTGACCCAGGATAATCACTCATAAGCCCCCAAGAATGCATGTTGGGACTTTGGATAGTTGTGAGTGGTCATTACCCAGTTCATTATCTGGATAAGGAGGGACGAGATGGAACCAACCGATGAACTCCCACCAGGGCAATGGCAGCAGTGGCACGCATAGCTTTTGGTTACTAAAATAGTGTTGATACTTTAATTCTTATGGTTTCAAGGAGACTCAAGCATAGACCCCCAACACTGGACACAGGCTCAGCTCAGCAAATGGGAATACCAATAAGGAGGCTAAGCCTGCAGCATCTCCTGTAAATAACCTGCTAGAGGATGCTGGAGCATGGGGAGGGAAGCTGAGCCTGCAGACTTCTAAAGCTCTTTCATTTCAGAGGCTTGACGATTCTGTGATTCCAGGGAGATGTTGCTGCTCTTTCCGCAGTTTCTATCTTTTCATGTTGGCAGCTCAAACAGGTTCTGGGATGCTGGAATGAAGCTACTTATTAAAAAATAATTAACAGGGAGATCACATGGGCGAGGCTGGGTTTTAACAAAAGAGCTCATGGAATGTTCAGGGTTTAAAAACTGCTATATGTGAACCTGAAGACTAAAGTTAGCAACAGTGAATAGCAAATGAGGCACTATGGTTAACGTCCACATTGGCCACAATTGGACAACTGGACACACAACTGCCTGCTGTTTGGAATCCTCATGTTTTTAGACCTTCTTGTATTAAATACTTTTCAAGACATAAATATGCAAATAGTTAACATAGATCAAATGGACTGGATTTTATTTTTGAAGCCTAGCAGGGGAGTCTTCTTCATATAATTTTACTATTGTTAACATTAAATATATAAGCATTTTTAAAAGTCCCATTTGTAAGTATTCCCTTCAATAAATAGGAAAGGTATTCTCCACAAATCCTTGGCATGTGTAGACATCCAGCTATTAATGAAGGTGAGGTGGTTTCTCATTTTCTACACACAGACACATACATATGCATATAAATATACATATTCATACACCTATACAATACTTCACTTTTCTTATGATCTGACTTTTCAAGCCAAAAATCCATGAAAATGTGGTACAAAGTGATGAAAAAGAGGCATACATAGGGTTAAATTTTACTGCGTACCTACCATGTATAAAAACTATGACAGTCACTAGGGACAAATATGAATGAGGCATGGGTCTGACTCCAAACAGTGTCTAGTGTGGAGAGGACAGAAGGCAAGAGATGCGAGGGAGACAGAGAAATATGTAAGTACTATGGACTAAGGGCATCATCAGGTGTACCACATTTAGGACAGATAAGCCATTTAAAAGTCATCTCTCAGGCAGGAATCCTCCACTGACACCACACTTTTAACAGCAAAGGACATGTTGGAACTTTAAGAAGACTATCAAGGGATTCATTTGTAATGACTGAATACACACTTCAAAATAAAAGTAGCTGCCATTTACTGAATGCCTACTTTACATTCAGTTTCTCTAATTCTTGCAATCTTGGAAACTTGTTTTCCAGGCAAAAAATCTAAGCTTCAGAGAGGTTCAGGGACTTACACAATGTCACAGCAGGATAGCAACAGAGCTGGAATTCAATCCCAGGTCTAGCCACAATTCCACACCGCTAAAGTAAGAACAGGCTTGTCCGGCCCTGGCTCTGCTGATCCTCTTTTCTGTAGCCAGGGCCACTTTTTTTTTTCCCCAGGCTGTCTGTTCTGAGATTGGCTGCTTCCTCATTTCTGAACTCTGAGGTGTTGGTAGATTATCTCACTCTTGGCTGTTGAGACTGTGCTGGATACAGCTTCGATCAATGGCTTCAAGGTTTTGCTTCCCCCCAATATGCTCAGCAAAGTGTTGGCTTCTTGCTTTCCTCGTTAACTCCTGTTGTGGCTCTTGTTGGTTTGGTTGACCCTACAGCCTCCTGTCTATTGTGAGCATTCAGCATTCTCTGCCGGATCACTGGTGTGGGGCATGCTGGGGCAAAAGGAAGGGATTTATTCTACTCCCTTTGGCAAGAAGAATTGCTTCTTTGTCGAGGTTAGAGTTGCAAACAGATGCCCCTTTGTATGGTGTCATGATACTTCCTGGGTAACGCCATTAACTGTTTCCTGGGCAGCAGAAGCTTGGGGGTCATTTCTGAATTACCATTTAACTTCCACTGGTATGTGAGCCCTCAACTGTTTTGTTCAACTGCACTATTGAACTCTGCACATGATAAAAGCAGGATTCTTATGAACTGGATCTTTAACAAAAGGAATCATGACCTGAATCTTTGACAAACATATCTGTTTCGTTCATACTATGTATTTGAAGTCCAACATGACACATACATGACACATAGTAGGTGTTCAATAAATATTTACTGAGTAAATAAACTTGGAGAAGCAGCTGGTGTATATTTATGTGTGTGTGTGTCTCGGCAGATATCTCCTTTTTCCCCTGAATAAGCATAATTATTTACGCTGACTGCATAGACTAAAAGATAATTTAAGTGAGTCAGATTAAAAGAGGTATTAAATGCATAGGGAAAGTAATGAAGTTGTAGGTTAAATCAGAAGACATTTTGTTGTGTGGGTAACACTATCCTGACTAAACTCTACCTCCTTTCAGAGCGACTAATAATCACGAAGTGGCTATTTTACCCTCTTTTTTACACACACACACACACACACACACACACACACACACACTCACACACCTTTCCTGCTCCTCCAGGAATATGTCTGGATACGCATATAAAGCTGACATGCAATTTCTAGGAGAAGCAACACAACAAGAGAAAGACTTGGAGAATTGTATTGTGAGTTCCCTCGCAAAAGTTCACTGCATAAAATACTAGACTACTGTTCTCACTTAGAATCTCAGAACAATTCACCTTTCTATAAAAAATTGAGGTCTAAAAAAGGCTTGGGCTTCCCTGGTGGCACAGTGGTTGGGAGTCTGCCTGCCAATGCAGGGGACACGGGTTCGAGCCCTGGTCTGGGAGGATCCCACATGCCGCGGAGCAACTAAGCCCGTGAGCCACAACTACTGAGCCTGCGCGTCTGGAGCCTGTGCTCCGCAATGGGAGAGGCCACGACAGTGTGAGGCCCGCGCACCGTGATGAAGAGTGGCCCCCACTCGCCGCAACTGGAGAAAGCCCTCGCACAGAAACGAAGATCCAACACAGCCAAAAATAAATAAAATAAATTAAAAAGGCTTTGAGAGGTCAAGCCTACCACCTGTTTTCCTTAGAAATTTTGTTTCAAAACATGGAAAACATAATGAAGGGTCGTTTATTATATGGAAGGTAGAGACATTTTCTTGTCTCATTTAGTTCTGGTAGGAAACTGGCTTAACTGTAGTTAACATATTTTCATTTAGAGTTACTTTCAAAGGAAGAACATCTTTCCACTGGCTTCAGCTTGAATGGAGAGAAAAATACAATGTGCTTAAGGAAAGTAAGAGATCCAAGAAACATGGGAACTACCAAATTGGCTTAAGGAGAAATAAAACATCTGAGAAGATCTATCACAAGTAAACAGATTGAATCAGTTTTCAAAAACTTCCCAACAAAGAAAAGTCCAGGACCAGATGTCTTCACTGGTGAATAGAAGAGGGATGTATAGATTAGTGTGGAATAAAGATAGGTGAGAATATTTCATATGATAAATAGGATTTATATTGTACCCTAAAGAATGGGTAGGAATTGGTCACAGATGGAAGGGGTAGAGACATTACTTGCAAGTAAGTATCAGAATGAGATGGACATGGCAGGGAAGATAGATGAGACAGTGAGGACTTTGTTAAGTGTAATACTGTACAGGGAAAGAAATTAAGATTGGATATTTATTGTAAGACCAGACAAATGAAGTCCTTAAATGCTGATGTGAAGAGTTTGGCATTATCCTACACGCAGATGGGGTCTATTAGAGGATCTTGAGCAAGGCTATGATATTATAAAAGCAGAATTTTAGAAGGTAAATTTTATTGTATTCAGGAGGAATTGAAAATATGGGAGATCACAAGAGGGAGATGACTGGTTAGGAGGTTTTGATGGTAACCCCGGCAGGATTCTCATGGAGCTACGATGATTACACTGAGATTGAAAGAAAGGATTATACGGACATGAAATTTAGCGACCAATAACTATAAGGGATGAATTACACTTAAAAATTCTTAGATGATTCCAAGGTTTGTAAGATGAAAAACTAGAAGGACAGTGGAAACACCATCAAGAATGGACTGATTGGAAAGATTTGGGGGCATGAACAATGAGTCCAAGTAGACACTGAGAGTTTGAAATCCCAGAAACATACCAGGGTGGAGATTCCCGTAGCGCAAACATTCCGGACAGGAAGTAAAGAGAGAATCCAGGTCAGGAGATAGAGATTTGAAAGCCATTGTTTGGACACTTCTAGTACTCTCTCAAGGGGTCTCAAATTTTAGAGTTACTCTGGATAAATGATTTAAATAGCAAATTGCATCATTATTTAATGAAGGGACTCTTTGTCTTGCCTCTTGCTTTTGTGTATTCCATCTAGAATGAGGAAGAAAAAGAGATGTGTTATGAGATGAAGAGAAGTGTGGCCATTGAGTATAACCATGTGAGTAAACTGCTTCTCTCCTGAAGGATTATTTTCGTGGGCTTCCTTTCTTTGCTTTTCGTGCTTGGCTCGGTTTGAAGACCTGGGAGAAGGCTTTTGTGTAAGATGGTGCCTGGTAATGTAAGAAAAGCAAACTAAGTAGCAAATATAAATGAAAATGTGTAATAATATACTTGGATTTTCAGGAAAATTTGTGAGGGTGTTTGGGGTCCCGCTTGGCCCAGCATGCCAGCTGCGTGGGATGCATTCATGGGGAACGTTGCCACTTCTTCTCTGAGATACACATTGCATGTAGTTGAGAAGGTTCGCATCTAATTGTAAGCTGGCTTATCTGGAAGGAGTCTTGAGAAAAATCTGTTCTAATAAAAGCAGTTTTCTGCTTTAGAAGGTAAGTGAAGACACTGAGTGTCCAAAGCAAAAACAATAAGGCACACTAAACTAGGATAAATAAACTTTACGCTTATGCTTTCAAAGAAGAGATCTCTAGAATACTTTTGAAGATCCAAGGACACAACAACATCTACTGAGTGAATGAGAAGACAAAAACTCAAACTTTTAGATTAAGATCTTAGAAATGATGCAAAACAAACCCACACAAATCTGTTAATAAAATCCCCTGGCTTTCAAAAGTCATTGCCAGAAAAACGTTACATACATTATAGCTAACAAATGATTGTTGACCAGTCTAAAGCTATTCCTTTCTTTCCTTGTCATTTTTATTTCTTTTTTCTCCTCACAAGGCTGAGTGGGTCCTCACTCACCCTCAGTGAATGGATGGCTTCAGAACTGTGCCAATTCAGATTTGTTTGATGAATGCATTTTTATAAGTATCTGATTTCCCACTGTTGTGCCTACAGGTTTCAGTGGATCACATAATGGTTGATGAGGTCAAAGTGGAAAACAAAGCAAAAAACAGCAACCAGAAACTCACAAAAAGGTAGCTTCAGCTGTGTCAGCAGCTACACTGGGGGCGTTAGAAAAAGAGAATGCCGGGTAGGCAGGAACTAGGAGACGGCAGGAGACAGGGAGGAACAGAGTGATAAAAAAAAAATAGTTCCCCTTTGCTCCCTTCATCCCACGGAAGACCTCCTTTCTGATCAGGAAGACTTAGGTCCTGCCCATGAGAGACCAAAGAGTCTAAAGCAAGGAGGCCTTCTATTTCTTTACCCAACCTGCCTGGTCTACTTAGAACTGTGCCCAGATCTTTATTAGGCCTGGGGTGACTCTCATTTAGGTTGTGGTAACCTTTTACAATATATCTTTGAGAAATTTAATTCACTTTTTGTATCAAACCATTTCTTTTCACCAAGCCTCAGGTGCCTTTCTATAAAAATAAGGGATCAAAAGAGATAATCTCTAAGCTTTCTTCCAACTATAACCTTCCATGGTTTCAGAAAAGATACAGAAAACTGTTCACGAAGAAAACCAGGTGTAATTTACCTATAAATCACTTCTACAGTTTCATTCATAGTTTTTGAAGCCATTCTCCTGATGGTGAGCTCACATAGATATTCCACAACTGCTACAAGCCCCCAGTTATACATTTATTGGTAGTGGCCAAGGAGAGAACAAGTGCAAACTCTTCTAAAACCACAGAAGCATCATGAAACCTGTTAACAACTTAGTTCTCAGTGAAGCAGTGCCTCTTATTTCTGATAATGTCCACGGTTCTTTCCTGAATTCATCATTGGATCTTTAAATTTTGTATCTTGTTTGCACCACCTGCTTCTCCAAAAAGCTGTTAGTGACTTTTTAGAGAAGCATTTAAGCAAAATATTACCAAGAATTTTCAACATTATGTTTCATTATAATAATTCCTTAAAAAAATTATTGTTAGAAAAGATCTGGAAGAGCTTTGAAATATAAATCAGTGATGAGCATATGGTGGCCAGTTCAGCAGGCAGCCTTTCTTAAATAACCGCGGATGGCTGAGTCCAATTCAAGTCAGCCCCTTAAGCTTTGCCTGCTTCAATAGGAGTCTTGCTTAAATTAAAGATAACAAGAGGAGAGGATTATGGTGGAAGATAAAGAAAGCTCTAGGCCTAGTACTCTCTGTAGTGCTGTACTCAGAATAAACGGGAAACATATTAGAAAATATTCTGAAAGTGAAGTTTCAAACTTTCTCCAGTAAATATTCAGCTGCAATTAGGCACTTCAGGTAAACATGGCTCTGAGTCTGAATGGTGCTAAAGCTTAGATAGCAAAATCAATATGGTAAATTCGGGAAAGAAGACTCCTGTTTGGAAGTGCAAAAGAAAATCTATTAAGAATATATTACTCAGAATAAAAGCTGGTAAAATATTTTTAAGATCAGTTCAATAGGTGATCTTGAAAGATATTTCTTTTAGTTATGCTGTGTACAGGGTTTTCAGGACTTTTTATTGGAGATTGATGTAAATGAAATCAATGAAGGCATTCCTCTTCAAGTCCTCTAGAAAACAGCCTTCCCCCTTTTTAAACCAGATAATATGGGGTTTTGTTTGTTTGTATTCTACCAGTAAGAACTTGTTCTCTCTCATCCGAAACATCTCAATTAAATTCATTCATAAACATTGTTACTTTAGATCCAACTAGTATCTGACTTTTGACCATTCAATCAAATATTGGCATGCCAATGACTGCCCACTTCTGCCAGTATCAAAACAAATAATCAACATGATATAAAATAATTATTGTTAACTGTTTTAAACACCACCTTCAGAACTGTGAACAATGGACTCTAGTGGTTATTTTGTGTGCTTTTATCTTGCTTTACACATTGCCTTTAGCTTGTATTTTGCTCCTTTCCTCTCTTCTTTCTGAGTAGATAATCCCACCCAATTTACAGACATTGACAATGTCTATACATAAAAGAGACATGGAGTTAATGGCAAAACAGTTCAAAACAACTGCTTCAGTCCTCTAATTCACTTTGCACAAAGAACTATAACCATAAATAATTTCTATGAAAAAACAGAGAAGTCTGCATATGGTACCTGAGGTTCTCAGACCTATGTTAATCATATTGCCAGATACTTGCACCTTATACATTTGTAAACAAAGTTCAATTCAAATGAACCTCATGAAAGGGAAAACGTGTTATATTTGAAAGAATTAGGTATGTGTGGGTAATCTCTTCCATTTAGCGTGATGACTGTAGGGAAAGAGGTTATGGCATGTTTGTTTAAGTCTTGAGAAATCTGGCATTATTGCCTTTTTTTTTTTTTTTTTAGGTGAACTTTATTTATTTATTTTTTAAATTTTTAGTTATTTATTTATTTTTGGCTGTGTTGGGTCTTCGTTTCTGTGAGGGCTTTCTCTAGTTGCGGCAAGTGGGGGCCACTCTTCATCGCGGTGCGTGGGCCTCTCACTATTGTGGCCTCTCTTGTTGCGGAGCACAGGCTCCAGATGTGCAGGCTCAGTAATTGTGGCTCACGGGCCTAGTTGCTCCGCGGCATGTGGGATCTTCCCAGACCAGGGCTCGAACCCGTGCCCCTTGCATCGGCAGGCAGATTCTCAACCACTGCACCACCAGGGAAGCCCTATTGCCTTTTTCTTATTCTCTCTGTTTCTGTCATCAGCTGCCTGGGTCAGCAATCCAAATTTGGGTTTCGGTACGATCACCCCAATTCTCCACAGACAACTTTAATATCATGTCTTTTCTTTTCTTGGGCATGAAGTTGCAAGTCACGCCAGTGCATCTCCATGGCCAGCAATGCCAATAGATGGTCAATGATGTAAACCATGGATGTCATAAATTTTGATCCAATCCCAATCTGTATTACATACCACTAACAAGTGTGATTAGTGGCAGCAGAGATAGAGAAGAGATAATATACCAATAATATTTGAGTCATTAACAAGGAAGTAAAGGTCAGGCTTTGAATTTCTCATTCTTAATGTAGATAAATAATTTCCCCCTAAATCTCAAAGAAAGATTTAATGTACATTAGTGCATACATATGTGTGTGTATGTGTGTGTGCGTGTGTATGTTTGTAACTGAGGATTTTAGAAAAGGTATGTGCACAAAGCTTACTATATGAAGAATTATCTTCATGTAACCTAACCCATTCTATAAAATATGCCTTAAAAATGCTGTAAATAGCCAAGACATGGAAACAACCTAAATGTCCAACAACAGATGAATGGATAAAGAAGATGTGGTATATATATACAACGGACTACTACTCAGCCATAAAAAGCCATCTGCAGCAACATGGATATACCTAGAGGCTATCATACTAACTGAAGTAAGTCAGACAGAGAAAGACAAATATCATATGATATCACTTATACGTGGAATCTAAAAAAATGATACAAATGAACTTATTTACAAAACAGAAATAGACTCACAGACACAGAAAAACAATTTATGGTTACCAAGCGGGGAAGTGGGTAGGGATAAATTAGGAGTTTGGGATTAGCAGATACAAACTACTATATATAAAATTGATAACAACAAGACCTACTTATAGCACAGAGATCTATACTTAATATCTTATAATCTATAATGGAAAAGAATCTGAAAAAAGTATACATATATATATAAAACTATGTGTGTATATACTGATAAAGTTTTATATATACAGTATATATATATATTAAAAAAAACGGAATCATTTTGCTGTATACTTGAAACTAATACAACACTGTAAATTAACTATACTTCAATAAAAAAATACTGTAAAGTAAACTGCAGCTCCAACCAACTCTATAATGGGTAGGTTCCTTACATCCTTACACATAACTATAGTGTTAAATTCTTATGTGGTGAAATGATACAGGATGAGCCCTCTGAGAGCATGCATTTGGTTATACATTTTGCACATTACTAGTAATCATTCATTTGTACATCTTCATACCTATTTATTGCATGCCTAATATGAGCCAATATTTTAGGTACTGGGAATTCAATAGGAGCACAAAATATGAAGCCCTTCTTCTTGTGGAGCTTCTATTCTTGAGGAAAGAGACAGATATCAACAACAACCACCGCAGTGACAAACAACTCAAAAAATAAATAAATAATATACTAGAAGACAAATAAAGAGCGAGGACAGAGAGATGGGTGCCATTTCTGATCAGGTTGTCAGGGACAGCTTACCTAATAGGGTGATGTTTGAGTAGAGACTTGTATGAAGCTCTTAGGAAGGAAAAGTTTGATAATCAGGGAAAGAAGGTTTATCTTCTGATGGGTTGTATTTACATAACACTAATCTAACAACAAGGCAATCAGAAAATACGATTAAATCAACTATTTGGTCTAATAAACATGGACAAAGCAAGTGGTTTGTGGTCTGAATTTTTCACTCTTTGTACCAGCTATTTTTGTGGTACATGAATACAAAGTAAGATACAGCTTTAGATTCACTGGCTCTCAGGGAAAAATAAAATTCCTGGCTGGAACCACTAATGGTAAATCATCTTTAGTGATTATCACCCTTTTTCATTCTAGAATTCCGGCACCAAGTGATAAGCCCAGGGGGTAGTTGGAAACAGTGACTGCTGTTGAATTCTATCTCCCCAAGTCTGCAGTGAGAATAAGTAGCTGTCACACACCAGCAGGGATGTCAGCAAACTAGATATTGCTCACAGCACTCATCAATCCACAGAGATGCATTGAGTGATTTGAAACTTAAAAATAAATCATTCTGCTGCTTTATGCAGAATGGACCCTCTGGAGAAACAGTAAAAACAGGATGACCAGGGCTTCCCTGGTGGCGCAGTGGTTAAGAATCCGCCTGCCAGTGCAGAGGACACAGGTTCGTGCCCTGGTCCGGGAAGGTCACACATGCTGCGGAGCAACTAAGCCCGTGTGCCACAACTACTAAGCCTGCGCTCTGGAGCACGTGCTCCGCAACAAGAGAAGCCACCGCAATGAAGAGTAGACCCCGATCGCCACAACTAGAGAAAGCCCGCCTGCAGCAACAAAGACCCAACACAGCCAAAAATAAATAAAAATAAAATAAATTTATAAAAAAACAAAACAAAACAGGATGACCAGATGTATGAAGGGAGTCAGGAGTTCAAGTTGCAGATGCCTGAAAAATATGTTGAGAAGGCACTTGGATATGCAAGACTAAAGTTTATGGAAAATGTCTGATTGGAAATAAAAATATTATAGTCATGAGAGCATAAATGGCCCAGCTTAGCTATGATTACTATGGGTAGAGAGTAGATAGAAAAGGAAGGCCCACTACCACGCTCTGGAGTACTCCAATATTTGCAGGTTTGACAAGGAGAAGGAGTTGGCAAAGAAAACCAAGGCCAGTCACATTACAGGGAAACCAGGAGAGTGTGACGCCAGGAAAGGCAAACCGAGGGAAGAAAATGTTACAGGAAGAAGAGAATGCCCATTTGTGTCAAAGTACTGCTGCAAAAAATCAGCAGTCATAATAGTAGTGTACTAATGATGATAACATAATAATAGTTAACATGTATTATACTCTTATTATCTGCCAAACATTGTTTTGAAGGTTTACATGGATTATCCCATGTAATCCTCACAATAGTCGTGTGTAGTAGGTACTGTTATTGTCATACTTTTACAGATGAGGAGACTATGGAATAGATTATTAATAACTTGGTCCTGGTCATGCAGTCTCAGTAATGGATTTAGGAAGATGGAGACAGTTGATGACCTTAAACAGAGTTGTTCTGTAAAGCAGTACAGAACCTGGAGTGGTTTGCAGAACAAATGGGAAATGAGACAGTAAAGATCGTGGGTATAGACATGCACACAGTTACTATGCCTGGCACCTAGAATATTCAATAATTGACGGCTATTATTAAAACAGCCCTGATAATATTTTATTGCATTATTCTTTCAGATAACTGTCTTTGCTGTTGAACTAAGCACTCTTTATATTTTTTATCTCTGTTATTATTTCAGCTTTTACTGCGATTTCTCTCATCTGTTCAGTGTTCAATTAGTGTTGATCAGGGTTAAGATAAGGAAGAGGTTAATGGAAGAAATTCATTTTGTGATGGATTTACAGATAGGCAAACTTTGAAAAGGTCAAGTATAATATCATCAAAGCAGCTCAGACCACTGCTGAGCTCAATATGTAAAATTTTATGAAATGTTAAGTCAATAATTTGCCCAAAATGTTCACTTATGGGATGATAGGTCTGTCTGTCTAGATCAGAGGTCCAAAGCTAAAAGGCCTACATAGACCAGGCTGCCATGGAAATGAGCCGGTTGTAAGTTTTGGAATAAGACAATGGGGGCATACTGGAGAGAAGCCAGAAATCAGGAATTTTTAAATGAAATCTCCCCTAGTTTTAAAAGCTAGCATTTAATTCAATGTTTTGATAATACTGTTCAGTATAAATAGAACACACTTGTGGAATATACTGGCCCAAGGGGCACTAATTTATGGCTTCTGGTCTGTCAACCCTGCTAATGAAGAGAGTTCATTCTAGGGGAAGATCAGTCAAACTTACAGTAAAACAAGTAAATTGAACTTTTTGACATTTACCATAATTTTAGAGAGCAGGACAGCTGAATGTTTAAAAATAAAAGCCATAGGAGAGAATATATATTTCAAGGCCTTCAATGAGAATAAAAAGAAAATCATAGGTCATAATTACTATCTAAAACAGATCTGTCTGAAAAGCTGTGTAACTCAAGGAAAACCCAATGCATGGGCATGGCTCTGAGGATCAGTGTGTGGTGTACAATGTATTATATACCTCTCTCCAGTTGAGGTGACAGCCTTAGGCAGCATTCACGGAAGTGGAGGGTGTGAGGTCAACTTTTTATAAAGGAAAAATACCTTCTACAGTCAGGTAAATATTTTATAACTGCTTGGCATCTCTCACAGCATAATGCCTAGATCAAAAGCATATATCTTCAGAGATTCATTTGGAACATCATATTACACAAAACTATTGTCTGTTGCAATGCTGACAAATAATATTCTAATCTATCATTTAGTCTTAAATGAATTTTTTTAGCAGCTTATTATAAATTACAATGTCTCCCAGGTAGCCTCAAAAAAAAGTTTTCTTTCATCCACTTTCACGTGTCACTCCATTTTTCCTGGTGGGGTCTTTGGCATTTGACATCAAGGAAGTGTGGAACTGAAGTGTTATATGCAGGGACCAGCTAATTCTTCAATGATTTGGATGTCAGCTAAATTATTTCTTTTGATCGATAAGGTAGTAGAGTGCTTTGTTATCTGGATCCATAGAATTATATGTCATTTATACACAGACCAAAGAAAGATTATATATCCTTAAAAAAAAAATAGCAGTATTGAATTTTTAAAGTGTATTGGTGCTACAAGGTTACTTCATTAGTATGAGAGTAAGCTTGTAAGAAGCTGATTAACCATACTATTATCTATTTATCCTTCTGTCTGTCTATCTAAGTCTACAGTAACTGGTTAATATACAGTTCTTGGATTAAATTGAGCCAATAACAGTACATGAACAACGAAACACAGAATCTCAACTCGCTTACAACTTTATTATGAACAAGCAATGTGAAGAAGATCCCAAAAGAACAGGCTTTCTTTCTTTAATGTGTTTCTGTTTTGACTGAGTAATGTTTATAGGTTTGTTACTTGATATTTAAAAGTAATTTCAATAAGCCTCAACATTCAAAGAATGCAAACTGATTACTAAAATGCAGATTAATTCTCAAATCATAGATAAACCAAGTATTAGACATCTAGTATAGCACTGTGAAAACAAATTTGCAACATGACATTTCTTGGGCCTAATATTATATACAATGACCCATCAAGGTTTACAATGTGTAACTTTCTATCTTTATCTCTCCCAGAGACAATATATGTCCTGGAAGAAGATAATACATGCAGACTTCTTATTTGGGTTCCTGTGGATACTTCTTACCTGAAATCATTTTTAAGCATGTGTAGAACTTACGTCTTATTAAGAAGTTTAGACTTGTGAGAATATTAACTAAGCATAGCTTCTTGCTCTCACTACAGGCAGGCAGATGGAATTAAAAAATATTACCATAGAATGTTAGAACAGAATTATTAGACCAGGAAATCAAGAAAATACATACCAAGGGAAATTTCAAAAATTACATTTTAACAGTGAAAATAATCATTCAAACAATCTGTATTTTTTTAAGGCAAATTGCAGAAAATAAAGAGCAAGTATCTGGATATTTCTCCTATCCACATAAATGACAAGTGTTGCGGTACCAACAACTCCTCTTCTTTGGGTATTTGTGTCCTGAATAAATCTCCATTTTTTTTTAATGGTCAAATCAGTACCTCAGATGATACTTTGCACAAAAGTGCTGGTTTCAGAATATGGTGCCCTGATATACTCTAGAGAAGATTCAAGTTCAGAGAAACACTAATAATTTTGGATAAATAGTGAATGATAATTAACATAAACTTTTGGCTATGACTTTATTTTATTTAAATACTTTAAATAGTTACTATAAGAATATAATAAAAATTCAAATAATACTGAAAGAAAGAAAATAAAAAGTAATATCTCCTTTCCCCAATTCCAGTTCTCTTCTGAAAAAATATATCATGATTTAAAGTTTCTTGTTTATTCTTCCAGAAAAAATGGAAAGAAGGAAGGAAGGAAAGAAGGAAGAAGACAGACTGTGTAAAATCGAATTATTCTGTACAATCCTTAGCTTTTGGCTTTATTTGCTCTATAGTATATCTTGGAACCCTTACTCTATTTAGATAATTTTTTCGAAGTTTTTATTATGAGAATTCTCAAATATGCAGTAAGATTGGTACAATAAGCACCCATATATTGTGTTGGCCAAAACGTTCGTCTGTTTTTTCTGTAAGGTGGCTCTAGTAGCACTTAGTTGTGTTTAACTTCATTCAAAACAATTTTGTTAGAATGTATGTGACAGCTGTCATATCAGCGTGCATTTAAAAAAAAAACTTATCAAAATTGGTGAATTTTTGTGTAGCCATTTTAATACTGAAGATAGAAGAAAAAAGCAACATTTTTGGCTTATTACGCTTTATTATTCCAAGAGAGGTAAAAACGCAACTGAAACGCAAAAAAAGATTTGTGCAGTGTATGGAGAAGGTGCTGTGAGTGTTTGAACGTGTCAAAAGTGGTTTGCGAAGTTTTGTGCTGGAGATTTCTCACTGGACAATGCTCCACGGTCGGGTAGACCAGTTGAAGTTGATAGTGATCAAATCGAAACAATAATTGAGAACAACCAATGTTATACCATGCTGAAGATAGCTGACATACTCAAAATATCTAAATCAAGCAATGAAAATCATTTGCACCAGCTTGGTTATGTGAATCGCTTTGACGTTTGGGTTCCACATAAGTTAGGTGAAAAAAACCTTCTTGACCATATTTCTGCATGCAATTCTCTATTTAGACGTAACGAAAATGTTCCACTTTTTAAAACAAATTGTGACAGGCAATGAAAAGTACTGAACAATAATGTGGAATGGAAGAGATCGTGGGGCAAGTGAAATGAACCGCCACCCACCACACCAAAGGCTGGTCTTCATCCAAAGAAGGTGATGTTGTGTATATGATGGGATTGGAAGAGAGTCCTCTATTATGAGCTCCTCTGGAAAACCAAACAATTAATTCCAACAAGTACTGTTCCCAATTAGACCAACTGAAAGCAGCACTTGACGAAAAGCATCCCGAATGAGTCAAGTGAAAACACATAATCTTTCATCAGGGTAACACAAGACCGCATGTTTCTTTGATGACCAGGCAAAAACTGTTATAGCTTGGCTGGGAAGTTCTGATTCATCTGTCATATTTAACAGACATTGCACCTTTGGATTTCCATTTATTTAGGTCTTTAAAAATTCTCTTAATGGAAAAAATTTCAATTCCCTGGAAGACTGTAAAAGGCACCTGGAACAGTTCTTAGCTCAAAAAGATAAAAAGTTTTGGGAAGATGGAATTATGAAGTTGCCTGAAAAATGGCAGAAGGTAGTGGAACAAAAGGGTGAATAAGTTGCTCAATAAAGTTCTTGGTGAAAGTGAAAAATGTGTCTTTTATCGATATTTTTACTTTAAAACCGAAGGAACTTTTTGGCCAACCCAATATCTCCATCTTGATTAAGATTGCTACTTCTTTGCCTAATTCACTTACTGTACCTTTCAATTATCTATCTATCTCTTTTTTTTTTTTTTTTTTTTACTGAATCATTTCAAAGTAAACTCCAGGTATCATGACACTTCATTCCTGAATGCTTACAGGCTAAGAACATTATCCGGGATAGCCATTTTTGTATTTAACAAATTCAATAATAATTCTTAAATATATTCTAATATCCACAACTATTAAATGCCTCCAATTATTTTCCAAATATCATTAATAGATTTTTTGGTTAGGGGACTTGTATTCAATTAAGAATCACACCTAGAATTTGTTAATCAACTGGACTCCAATATAAAATAAAAAATAAAGAAAAAAAAGAATCACACCTTGAATTTGGATGTAAACTCTTTTAAATTGCTTATAATCTAGAATAGTGCTCCCTTCTACCCTTTAAAAAAAAAATAACACTGACTTCATGAAGAGATCAAATTGGTTGTTTCCTCAGGGTGATATTTAGCTTCTTTCTCTATTCACTCATTTTCTTCATGACCAAGGTGCCTGCATTCCAAGAAATGCTGTAAGTGCATTTCATGCTTTTAATCTTATGTGATTCTTACAACAACCCTAAGACATTAATAACACTAGTGTATCTATTCTACCGATAAGAAAATGGAAGGGAGAGAGGTAAACTCAATTCTCTATGGTCACAAGTCTGTGTTTTCTTCCCTGTTCTTCATAGGTGTCTCACGTATGTCTCACACAATTTCGTCGAATACTGTAACATTAAGGGTTGGAAAAGTATTATTTTTACATAGAAGAAAAAGAGGCCCTGATATACCAGTTGCGTGATATACCTAGCCACGTAATTATTTAGTACATCATTTTCAAGTGTAAAAAGCACTTAATGAGCTGGTGTCACTGGGGAAGGTCGGCTGGCTTCTCACAGGGTGGCATTCACATTTGTAAATCTGCCAAGGTACAGATGAGTGTGATGTGCAAGGTAATTTTAGGTCCATGTACAAACAATTTTTATTTTTGTAGTTACTTATTTTAATTTGTCTTAGAGAAATAATATAACTAACCCCAGATATCTTTCTTTAGCCTGAGGCTCAGTTAAAAACAAAGATGAGTTACTTGAAAGTTAAAGAGAAATGTTAAGAAAATAATGGGCTAGAGGGCATATAGTTAGAGCAAAAAAAAATCATGATGATGGAGGGAAATGCCTCCATAGAGGAGCTCTGTCTTCTAGGGTGAGCTCATATTAACCTAATTCATGTAAGAAACCAGAGTGTATACTTATTAATTCATGATGAGAAATAAAACTGTTGTGCGCACTGTAACTCTCATCTATGTGACGTGCAATTATATGCCTGTAGGCAGACCTCAAAATAAAAACAAGAAAAGCTATTTAAATGATCCTTAGGTTTAATAACTTCAGGTCAAGTATGCCCAGTTCACCCGTCTTCAGAACACTGCTGGCCTTGCCAATGGGACCTTTACATCAAAGCCTCACTGTCCAAAATCTCCTATCACTTAGACATTACAAGATGACCAAGTCTCTCTTCTGGTGGATTAGATATGCTCACATCCAATATGGTTACTGGAAAGTAGTGCTTGGGAAGACAGTTTGCCTTTTTAAGGAATCATAACATATCTCTGCTCCAATGCACCATCTGTTGTATATGTGATATAACTCACGGAGGTTGTTTTTACTTCTTTTATGTCAATTCACGGTAGTCTCCAAACACTAGCAATCATTACTACTGATCTTGGCTTCGGTTGTTGGCTTCTTGTCTCCTTACCCTGTGCATTTTCTTCCATATCACTTAGCACCATCCAAGTAATTTTCTCAGAAAAAATAAAATTTCCCACACTAAGGGACTTGAAACCTATAAAATCCCTGCTATGATAGATTACACCTCATTCCTTTGAACATGTTTATAAGAAAAAAATATATAATAAGTAAAATATAGGCCTTTACTGTTTATAGTTAATACAATGAAATGAAAACGTGGTAATTTGCTACCAAAGTCCCACAAGGTTTAAATAACTTTTCCCCAGTAATCTTTCCTTCTTCCACTTTTTTTGTTGCATTTACCTGGTTCAGTGATATTAGAGATACAAGAGGATTTTGAGTGAATTCTTACAACTATTTATACTCATTCAATGGATCTAAAAGTGAGGATTGTTAAATCCACTAGCTAGTCTGTCTTTTATTTGTACCATTCTAAATATATCTTGCTGGTAGCTGTGGCTCCAGATGAAACCTGGAGGCCAGGTATGTCCATCTTCAAAGTTTGCATCTTCAAAAGTTGGCCACACATCCACCTATGTTTAGGGTAGGGCTTAAAGATACAACCTGAGATTTGACTGAATGGTATAGCAAGCCAAATTTCCAAATAAGGGGAATGACTGTAAAAGCAACTGTCTCAACTCTGTCCCCCAAAAGTTTGCTCTCACAGACTTAAATGGAGATAAAGTGGAATCAATATGTGTACTGATGTACAAAGGGCCACCTCCACTAAAAGAGTTTTTGTTTATCATCTCCAATTCACAACAGAATAGCATGTTAGAAAAATCATTTAGGGTCAAACACAATGTATACTGTTAAGAGAATGAAAAGACAACCCACAGACTGGGAGAAAGTATTTGGAAATTGCATATATGATAAAGGACTGCTCACCAGAATATGTAAAGGACTCTCAAATCTCAATAATAAGAAAACAACCATCCCAATTTTTAGAAAATGGGCAAAAAAGTTAAAAAGAAACTTCACTAAAGAAAAGATGCAGGTGGGACTTCCCTGGTGGCGCAGTGGTTAAGAATCCTCCTGCCAACGCAGGGGACGCGGGTTCGATCCCTGGTCTGGGAAGACCCCAGAAACCACGGAGCAACTAAGCCTGTGTGCCACAACTACTGAGCCTGCACTCTAGAGCCGGTGAGCCGCAACTACTGAAGCCCATGCACCCTAGAGCCTGTGCTCTGCAACAAGAGAAGCCACTGCAATGAGAAGCCTGCGAAGAGTAGGCCCTGCTCGCCACAGCTAGAGAAAGCCTGTGCACAGCAACGAAGATCCAGCGCAATGGATGAATGGATAAAGAAGATGTGCTACATATATACAATGGAATATTACTCAGCCATAAAAAGGAACGAAACTGGGTCATTTGTAGAGATGTCTATGGACCTAGAGTCTGTCAAACAAGAGTGAAGTAAGCCAGAAAGAGAAAAACAAACATCGTATATTAACTCATATATGTGAAATCCAGAAAAATGGTACAGATGAACCTACTTGTAGGGCAGGAATAGAGACGTAGATGTAGAGAACGGACATGTGGATGTGGGGGGAAGGAGAGGGTGGGACGAATTGGGAGATTAGGTTTGACATAAATACACTACAATGTGTAAAATAGCTAGTGGGAACCTGCCATATAGCACAGGGAGCAAAGCTTGGTGCTCTGTGATGACCTAGATGTGGGGGGAAAATGGGGGAGGGAGGTCCAAGAGGGAGGGGATATAGGTATACATATAGCCGATGCACTTCATTGTATGGCAGAAACTAACACAACATTGTAAAGCAATTTTACTCCAAAAAAAAAAAAAGACCCAATGCAGCCAAAAAAAAAAAAAAAAAAAAGAATAGATGCAGATGGAAAATAAGCACATGAAAGGTTACTCAAAATTATCAGTCACTAGAGGAATGCAAATTCAAATCACAAAGTAACACCATACACCTATTAGAAAGTCTCAAGTTAAAAATTCTGACAATACCAAATGCTGACAAGGATGCAGAACAACTCGAACTTTGCACTTCTAGTGGTGGGAATAAAAACTGGTACAGTCATACTGGAAAATGGTTTGCTAGTTTATTTTAAAAGCTAAGCACACACTTATCATAAGACCCAGCCATTCCCTCCCAGGTTTTTATGCAAGAGAAGCCAAGATATACATCCTCAAAAACCTGTACAAAAATGTTTACAGTAGCTTTATTCATAATTGCCCCAAACTGGAAACAGTTCAAATGCCATCAGCTGGTGAAGGGATAAACAACTTGTGGTATATTCATATGATGGTATACTGCTCAGCGACAAAAAGGATAAAATGCTGATACGCACAGTCACACGAATCAATCTCAAGAGCATCATGCTAGGGACTTCCCTGGTGGTCCAATGGGTAAGACTCTGTGCTCCCAGTGCAGGGGGGGGGGGCCGGGTTCAACCCCTGGCCGGGGAACTAGATCCCCGCCGCATGTATGCCGCAACTAAAGAGTTCACATGCCGCAACTAAGGAGCCTGCATGCTGCAACTAAAGATCCCACATGCTGTATGCTGCAACTAAAGATCCCACATGCTGCAACTAAGAGCTGGCACAGCCTAAATAAATAACTATTAAAAAAAAAACAAACCTGAAAATGGTTTATAATTTGAAAAAGAAAAAAGAGCATCATGCTAGAAGAAAGAAGCTAAACTCAAAAGACTACATACTGCATGACTCCATTTAGATGGTCATTTTGGAAAAGGCAAAACATAGGGGCACCTCTCCTCACCCTCAGTATACAGGCAGTCATTTTCAACTTTCAGCCAGGGGAACTCTTGAAGCTTCCAACCAACACCAGTGCATTCCAAAGCCTTCTTCTATTAGGTGCATCATCAATAAGTATTTGTTAAATGACTGAATAAATAATTAAATGGGGCAGAAAATAATTTGGGAATGCTTTGATCTTGTTGCCTGCTATGTATTCATAAGTTCTAGCTCTTTTCCTCTCCTGGAACTAACCACACACAGACTTATTTTGAAAAGCCATGAAAAATGACCTTGCTTATTACTACTTAAAAAATATCAGTCCAGACAGGGGAGGAGGTGCACCAGCCACGAGTGACAGGTGGAGCCCCGACGATGTTGGAACAGCCCTGGGGCTGAGTGGAGGTGAGAAACAGGCTCAGGGAACTTTGGGCTGTGCCTGGGCTCCACAAACAGCAAGTGACTGAGGCATCACTTCATCCACTTTATCTGACTTTAAACCCTCTGCTCTCCCAAGTGTCAGATGCCTGCCACAGCCAGGTGGCTGACACACGGTTGGTGCTCTGGCCGGGTGTCAGGCCTGAGCCTCTGAGGTGGGAGAGCTCAACTGAGGACACTGGTCCACCAGAGACCTCCTGGCCCCATGTAGTATCAAACGGCGAAAGCTGTCTCAGAGATCTCCATCTCAACGTTAAGACCCAGCTCCACTCAACGACCAGCAAGCTACAGTGCTGAACACCTGATGATAAACAACTAGCAAGACAGGAACACAACCCTACCCATTAGCAGAGAGGCTGCCTAAAATCAAAATAAGTTCACAGACACCCCAAAACACACCACCGGACGCGGTCCTGCTCACCAGAAAGACAAGATCCAGCCTCATCCACCAGAACACAGGCACCACTCCCCTCCACCAGGAAGCCTACACAACCCACTAAACCAACGTTACCCACTGGGGGGCAGACACCAAAAACAACGGGAACTTGAACATGCAGCCTGCAGAAAGGAGACCCCAAACACAGTAAGTTAAGCAAAATGAGAAGACAGAGAAACACACAGTAAATGAAGGAGCAAGGTAAAAACCCACCAGACGAAATAAATGAAGAGGAAATAGGCACTCTACCTGAAAAAGAATTCAGCGTAATGATAGTAAAGATGATCCAAAATCTTGGAAATACAATGGAGAAAATACAAGAAACGTTTAACAAGGACCTAGAAGAACTAAAGACAAACAAACAATGATGAACACCACAATCAATGAAATTAAAAATTCTCTAGAAGGAATCAATAGCAGAATAACTGAGACAGAAGAACGGATAAGTGACCTGGAAGATAAAATAGTGGAAATAACTACTGCAGAACAGAATAAAGAAAAAAGAATGAAAAGAATTGAGGACAGTCCCAGAACCTCTGGGACAACATTAAACGTACCAACATTCGAATTATAGGGGTCTCAGAAGAAGAAGAGAAAAAGAAAGGGACTGCGAAACTATTTGAAGAGATTATAGTTCAAAACTTCCCTAAGATGGGAAAGGAAATAGTCAATCAAGTCCAGGAAGCGTAGAGAGTCCCATAAAGGATAAGTGCAAGGAGAAACACACCAAGACACATATTAATCAAACTATCAAAAATTAAATGCAAAGAAAAAATATTAAAAGCAGCAAGGGAAAAGAAACAAATAACATACAAGGGAATCCCCCTAAGGTTAACAGCTGATGTTTCAGCAGAAACTCTGCAAGCCAGAAGGGAGTGGCAGGACATCTTTAAAGTGATGAAGGGAAAAACCTACAACCAAGATTACTCTACCCAGCAAGGATCTCATTCACATTCGACGGAGAAATTAAAACCTTTACAGACAAGCAAAAGCTAAAGAGAATTCAGGACCACCAAACCAGCTTTACAACAAATGCTAAAGGAACTTCTCTAGGCTGGAAACACAAGAGAAGGAAAAGAGCTACAAGAAGAAACCAAAACAATTAAGAAAATGGTAATAGGAACACACATATAGATAACTACCTTAAATGTAAATGGATTAAAGGCTCCAACCAAAAGACATAGACTGGCTGAATGGATACAAAAACAAGACCCGCATATATGTTGTCTACAAGAGACCCACATCAGACCTAGGGACACATACAGACTGAAAGTGAGGGGATGGAAAAAGATATTCCATGCAAATGGAAATCAAAAGAAAGCTGGAGTAGCAATTCTCATATCACACAAAATAGACTTTACAATAAAGACTATTACAAGAGACGAAGGACACTACATAATGATCAAGGGATCAATCCAAGAAGAAGATATTACAATTGTAAATATTTATGCACCCAACATAGGAGCACATCAATACATAAGGCAAATACTAACAGCCATAAAAGGGGAAATCGACAGTAACACAATCATAGTAGGGGACTTTAACAACCCACTTTCACCAATGGACAGATCATCCAAAATGAAAATAAATAAGGAAACACAAGCTTTAAATGATACATTAAACAAGATGTATTTAATTGATATTTATAGGACATTCCATCCAAAAACAACAGAATACACTTTCTTCTTAAGTGCTCATGGAACATTCTCCAGGATAGATCATATCTTGGGTCACAAATCAAGCCTTGAAAAACTGAAGAAAATTGAAATCATATCAAGTATCTCTTCTGACCACAACGCTACAAGACTACATATCAATTACAGGAAAAAATCTGTGAAAAGTACAAACACATGGAGGCTAAACAATACACTACCAAATAACCAAGAGATCACTGAAGAAATCAAAGAGGAAATCAAAAAATACCTCGTAACAAATGACAATGAAAACACGATGACCCAAAACCTATGGGATGCAGCAAAAGCAGTTCTAGGAGCAAAGCTTATAGCAATACAATCCTACCTCAAGAAACAAGAAACATCTCAAATAAACAACCTAACCTTACACCTAAAGCAATTAGAGAAAGAGGAAGAAAATAACCCCAAAGTTAGCAGAAGGAAAAAAATCATAAAGATCAGATCAGAAATAAATGAAAAAGAAATGAAGGAAATGATAGCAAAGATCAATAAAACTAAAAGCTGGTTCTTTGAGAAGATAAACAAAATTGATAAACCATTAGCCAGACTCATCAAGAAAAAAAGGGAGAAGACTCAAATCAATAGAAATAGAAATGAATAAGGAGAAGTAACAACTGACAAGGCAGAAATACAAAGGATAATGAGAGATTACTACAAGCAGCTATATGCCAATAAAATGGACAACCTGGAAGAAATAGAAAAGTTCTTAGAAAAGCATGACCCTCCCAGACTGAACCAGGAAGAAACAGAAAATATAAACAGACCAGTCACAAGCACTGAAATTGAGACTGTGATTAAAAATCTTCCAACAAACAAAAGCCCAGGACCAGATGGCTTCACAGGCAAATTCTATAAAACATTTAGAGAAGAGCTAACACCTATCCTTCTCAAACTCTTCCAAAATATAGCAGAGGGAGGAACACTCCCAAACTCATTCTATGAGGCCACCATCACCCTGATACCAACACCAGACAAAGGTGTCACAAAGAAAGAAAACTACAGGCCAATATCACTGATGAATATAGATGCAAAAATCCTCAACAAAATACTAGCAAACAGAATCCAACAGCACATTAAAAGGATCATACACCATGATCAAGTGGGGTTTATCCCAGGAATGCAAGGATTCTTCAATATACGTAAACCAATCAATGTGATACACCATATTAACAAACTGAAGGAGAAAAACCATATGATCATCTCAATAGATGCAGAAAAAGTTTTTGACAAAATTCAACACCCATTTATGATAAAAACCCTCCAGAAAGTAGGCATAGAGGGAACTTACCTTAACATAATAAAGGCCATATATGACAAACCCACAGCAAACATCATTCTCAATGGTGAAAACCTGAAACCATTTCCACTAAGATCAGGAACAAGACAAGGTTGCCCACTCTCACCACTATTATTCAACACAGTTTTGGAAGTTTTAGCCACAGCAATCAGAGAAGAAAAAGAAATAAAAGGAATCCAAATCGGAAAAGAAGAAGTAAAACTGTCACTGTTTGCAGAGGACATGAGAGTATACATAGAGAATTCCAAAGATGCTACCAGAAAACTACTAGAGCTAATCAATGGATTTGGTAAAGGAGCAGGATATAAAATTAATGCACAGAAGTCTCTTGCATTCTTATACACTAATGATGAAAAATCTGAAAGAGAAATTAAGGAAACACTCCCATTTACCACTGCAACAAAAAGAATAAAATACCTAGGAATAAACCTACCTAAGGAGACAAAAGACCTGTATGCAGAAAACTATAAGACACTGATGAAAGAAATTAAAGATGATACAAACAGATAGAGAGATATACCATGTTTTTGGATTGGAAGAATCAACACTGTGAAAATGACTCTAGTACCCAAAGCAACCTACAGATTCAATGCAATCCCTATCAAACTACCACTAGCATTTTTCACAGAACTAGAGAAAAAAATTTCACAATTTGTATGGAAACACAGAAGACCCCAAATAGCCAAAGCAATCTTGAGAAAGAAAAACGGAGCTGGAAGAATCAGGCTCCCTGACTTCAGACTATACTGCAAAGCTACAGTAATCAAGACAGTATGGTACTGGCACAGAAACAGAAATATAGATCAATGGAACAGGATAGAAAGCCCAGAGATAAACCCACGCACATATGGTCACCTTATCTTTAATAAAGGAGGCAAGGATATACAATGGAGAAAAGACAGTCTCTTCAATAAATGGTGCTCGGAAAACTGGACAGCTACATGTCAAAGAATGAAATTAGAATATTCGCTAACACCATACACAAAAAAGAAACTCAAAATGGATTAAAGACCTAAATGTAAGGCCAGACACTATAAAACTCTTAGAGGAAAACATAGGCAGAACACTCTATGACATACATCACAGCAAGATCCTTTTTGACCCACCTCCTAGAGAAATGGAAATAAAAACAAAAATAAACAAATGGGACCTAAGGAAACTTAAAAGCTTTTGTGCAGCAAAGGAAACCATAAACAAGACGAAAGATATCCCTCAGAATGGGAGAAAATATTTGCAAACGAAGAAACTGATAAAGGATTAATCTCCAAAATATACAGGCAGCTCTTGCAGCTCAATATGAAAAAAAGAAACAGCCCAATCCAAAAGTGGGCAGAAAACATAAATAGACATTTCTCTGAAGAAGATATACAGATTGCCAACAAACACATGAAAGGATGCTCAACATCACTAATCATTAGAGAAATGCAAATCAAAACTACAATGAGTTATCACCTCATAACAGTCAGAATGGCCATCATCTAAAAATCTACAAACAATAAATACTGGAGAGGGTGTGGAGAAAAGGGAACCTTCTTGCACTGTTGGTGGGAATGTAAATTGATACAGCCACTATGGAGAGCAGTATGGAGGTTCCTTAGAAAATTAAAAATAGAACTACCACATGACCCAGCAATCTCACTACTGGGCATATACCCTGAGAAAACCGTAATTCAAAAAGAGTCATGTACCACAATGTTCACAGCAGCTCTATTTACAATAGCCAGGACATGGAAACAACCTAAGTGTCCATCAACAGATGAATGGATAAAGATGATGTGGCACATATGTACAATAGAATATTACTCAGCAATAAAAAAGAAATGAAATTGAGTTATTTGTAGTGAGGTGGATCGACCTAGAGACTGTTATACAGAGTGAAGTAAGTCAGAAAGAGAAAAACAAATACCATATGCTAACACATATATATGGAATCTAAAGAAAAAATGGTTCTGATGAACCTAGGGGCAGGACCGGAATAAAGACGCAGACGTAGAGAATGGACTTGAGGACACGGGGAGGGCGAAGGGTAAGCTGGGACTAAGTGAGAGAGTGGCATGGATATATATACACTATCAAATGGATAGCTAGTGGGAAGCAGCCGCATAGCACAGGGAGATCAGCTCGGTGCTTTATGTCCACCTAGAGCAGTGGGATAGCGAGGGTGGGAGGGAGATGCAAGAGGGAGGAGATATGGGGATATATGTTTATGTATAGCTGATTCACTTTGTTATACAGCAGAAACTAACACACCATTGTAAAGCAATTATACTCCAATAACGATGTTAAAAAAAAACACCCCAAAACAGAAAAATAACACATAGGGGCAGAAATCAATTAGTGGTTGTTTGTCTGGAAGCGACATTGGATAGGGGAGGAAGAGACTGATGATAAAGGAGCATGAGGGAACTTTTGTGGGTGAAGGCAATGGCCCATAGCTTGACTGTGGTGACAACTACATACCTGTATAGGTTTGTCAAAACTCGGAGAAGTATACATTAGAAGAAGGCAAGTGTAGGTGAACCTTGAACAACGAAGGGATTAGGGGCGCCAAACTTCCACGCTGTCAAAAATCTACATATAACTTTAGAGGCAGCCCTGCATATCTGCAGTTCCTCCATATCTGGGCATTCAACCAACTTTGGATTGTATAGTACAAGCAGATGTATTTAGTGAAAAAAATTTCTGTGTATAAGGAGACCCATGAAGTTCAAACCCATGTTGTTCAAGTGTGAACTGCAGCATCATAGATAAATTATACCTCAAAACCCTGAGAAACACAAACACACACACAAATACACACACATTACAGACGGATATACTTGCATTATTGAGGTCTTAGCCTTATTGACCCCAAACTAAACCAACAGCATCTACATCATTTTTTTTGCATGAGATTGGAATGTTTTCTGATCGATGGAAGAGCTATGGTTTAATGTTAGGAAAGGAACTGAAGTAAAATTACTAACTTTTAAGGTTCTTTTTCTGGCCAGATGGATGAAAACTGAGGGTGTACTATTAGTTAAACAAATATTTATTGAAGACCTAGTATGTGCCAGGCTCTGATTTAATGCTAGTTGGCAGAATGAACTCCGCAGACAAAAACCTCTGCTCTCGCGGGCACAGATTTTAGTTAGAGAACATGAAAATAAATAATGACCCAGATAAGATGTATTTTATGTCAGATGGTCTTAAGTGCAATAGAGGAAACAGAAAAAGCAGAGAATAGGGGTAAGGAGAGCCAGCGGTGTGGAGGTGGGTGGTAATTATAAAGCTCTATCATTAAGTCATCAAAAGTACATGCGAGAGAAAATGACAAGGAACTGGAGAGAAAATGACAAGGAACTGGAGAGAAAATGACAAGGAACAATAGACATGGTTCTCGCCCTCCTGGATCATTCGCCCAGTGGAGGGGAGATATTAATTAAATAACTGTATAAATGTGAAACCACAAACTGTAATAACTGCTTTGTTGCTTTGTGTTTTAAAGAAAATTGTATGAGGAAAGGGTCCTATGATCAGATAAGTCTGGGGGACCTTGTACACTATATGCCCACCTTTCTGCTCCCCCTTATTAATATATGAACACATTAAGAACCTCAAGAGTCTCTACAGTGACTATAAGTACATTTACTTGAATATTTACTGAATGTATTTGGCTGTGGAATAATTTGTCTATTAGCATCTCACAGAATACTATATGTAAGGAGATGCACATATTTTTTCCAATTATTCTAATTTTCGTTACTAAATTAATATTAACAGAAAGATAAAAGGCAAGCCAAAACTACCAGGGAAGAAAAAATACAGTTTTGTTCAATATTTCTATTTTTTGGTCTTTGAATAAGAGAATGAATCAGGAACTTAAAAGAACTGTGTGCTTTCTCTGGATCTATTTTTGATGAGATCTGCCAAACGTTTGCCAACATTTTCAGCTTCAAAATATAATTTCCAGACACCAAACTTCTTGACAGAGAACCATAAAGAAATCTTGACTTGTACTTAATAGGGTTGTTGTTATGGTATATTGAAGGATGGAAAAAATGAGTTAACATACTGATATTGTTGAATGCAAAGGCTGTTACTGTGGGATAAAGAAGATACAAATACTTAATGGAGGAAGGCAGAAAAGATCCATGAGGGGGGTTGGATTCAAATTAGAGCTATCATTATGAATTTTTACAAATTTTATATTGGAGTATAGTTGATTAACAATGTTGTGTTAGTTTCAGGTGTACAGCAAAGTGATTCAGTTATACATATACATGTATCTATTCTTTTTCAAATTCTTTTCCCATTTAGGTTATTACAGAATATTGAGCAGAGTTCCTGGTGCTATACAGTAGGAACTTGCTGGTTATCTATTTTAAATATAGCAGTGTATACATGTCATTATGAATTTATAATTTAAAAAAATTTTTGATATGGCTATAGGCCACTCACTGTCACTTTAAAAAATGAGGAAAAATACGGTATTTAGTAAAATATTTTTTATTCTACTCATGACCAACTTTATGCTTCTTTTCTTTTTCTTTTTCCCAACCCCACTGCTGTAGTTTTGGTTGAGCTGAAAATTGTTCCCTTCAGAGGGAAATTGTTTGGAGTTTTCAGCAACCACTGCTGTGGCTTAGATTTTGAAATTCCTGATATGAAAAAAAAAAAAAAGTATAAAGAGCCTAGAAGTTGACTTTTCTGTCATCTGGGTGGTTTCTAATTTATATGCCCTGGCTTCAAGCAGAAAGCAAACATTACAAATATCTCTATACTGATTTCTACAGCCTCACCTTAATTTGTCACACCCAGAGATAATTTTGAAGTCAACTGGCAGTCTTTATGTAAGACAGAGAAATTAAATGGGGGAAGGAAACAAAGCCAGTTTCCAAAGATTAAAAAGAGGAAAATTAATTACAAGCAAAGTGCAGAGAAACTATAGTTTGGAATGAATCATGCCATACAGTTAATTATAACACTAATCTAAAGCTCTCCTTTGACATGGAAAATGGATGGGCGTTAGTGGATTTTTCCTTCTGAATGTGAAAATATAAATCAGTGTGTGCGTTGGGGGGTGGTTTAATGTTTAATATCCAATTTCTTTTTCTGAGATTTAGCCTTTTTATATCTTTATTTTACTGATCAAATAATCATATTATATAAGCACAGATATCTGCTTTGTACTGCCCTGTTAAATATTGATGTTTGGTTAAAACAAATGTTTTAGCGTATTATGTATATGTATAGCTGATTCACTTTGTTATACAGCAGAAACTAACACACCATTGTAAAGCAATTATACTCCAATAAAGATGTTTAAAAAAAAAATCACCCCCCTCGCCCCAAAAAAAAACACTTCAAACAAAGGAGTTACAAAGCTGTTATAAAAGGATTAAACTGGTGAAAGTCAGAATGATTGTGGCCAGGTTGGCACTGCCTCAAAGGTTAGCCATCCATTTTTATTTCTATGGCATTCTGTGGCCTTTGGAGTTCCAGACTGGTGTATACTTAAAGCACATGCCTTGGACTTTAAATTGTTTAAAATAAAAAGATGGAAGGGTTCATACTTTTCTATTTTATTTGTACTTTAGTATGCAGAACTCCAAAATATTTCTGAAGTTCAAGGCACCTCCAAGACAAGTTACTTGTAGAAAAGAGAATAAAATCTATATTCCTCATGATGTATGTCTGAGATTTATTCTCCAATTAGGCTTGGCTCTCTGTTCCTTATGGAAGGAAATTTGGCCCAAAGGAATGGTAAATACTTTATGCTGATAGAAAATCATTAGCTGGTCGATCAGTTGGGATTGACCAATCTTTAGACAGTTATTCAGTAATTTTTTAATGAAATAGGTAATTATAGGTTATTTTCTAGTAAAAAATACTAGACGTTCTTCATGAACATTCTTCATACAGTTTAATGCAAATAGAAAACAAAAGCAAATAGGACTCTGCAGAAGAACAAATAACCTAAAAGAAATAGAAAAATACCTCCAAACACCTAACTAAAAGAGAAAAATTCTTCCAAATCCCTTTTTCAACATGGCAAACCAAAGAGTGAAGCCCACCTATTTAAAGCCATGCTTAAAAAAGAGATTAGAAGACAGTATAATATATGGAAATAGTAAATGTAAATTCATTTTTATTTTTAGTTTTTAAAAAATTTTTATTGGAGTATAGTTGATTTACAATGTTGTGTTAGTTTCAGGTGTATAGCAAAGTGAATCAGTTACACATATACATATATCCACACTTTTTTTAGATTCTTTTTCCATATAGGCCATTACAGAGTATTGAGTAGAGTTCCCTGAGCTATACCGTAGGTTCTTATTAGTTATCTACTTTACACATATTAACAGTAGTGTGTATATGTCAATCCCAATCTCCCAATTTATCCCTATCCCCAGTAAATGTAAATTTAAATTTTAGGGTTAGACTGACCCACAGTCAAATTCCAGCTCTTATTTAATAGTTGTTTGACCTTGGCAAGGTACTGAAACTCAATTTTCTCACAAATAAAATGAAGATCATATCTAAGTCATAAGGTTGTTTTGGACATTTTAAATAAAATTATATGTAAAATGTTAGCACAGTGCTGGCACAGAACACAAGAGAACTGTTGCTTTGATTTTCATTTTACTTATAATTAGTATGAGTGTTTAGTTGCAGTTTCCTTTCTAGTTCTGCACTGTCCTGTCCTGTTTCTTGAGAAAACCGTAAGGAAGCATGTTAAAGAAAGTTGAAGGTCCAGTTTTTGCTTTTGGGAAGGTAGCAATGGTCAGGGGTCAAAGATTAGAATTTCATTACTACATCTTTTTAGCAGATCTAGGAGAAATAACGTGGTGGTGAGCATACAATTATCATCAGCTTACCTGTCAACCCTGTTGCCGATTATTCTATCCATTTTAACATTTTAGTGTTAGGTCTCACTTTTCCTGGAAAAACTCTAGCAATTATAGGTTTTATGATTTTGTTTGGACAGGTCTCTCTGGCGTATGCTTACCCTACTGCATCTTGACATGTCTGAAGCATACTTCAGAGTGAAGCTCAAATTATTCTTCTGCATGAATACCTCCCAATATCCTTGTAGAGTATCCATTTTTACGTCACAGGTGTTCTGACAGTAGTTAATATCATCACTGAAACACTGCTGTGCGTTATAGTTAACTTTTGTGCATGTCTTATCTTCCCTAAAACGTTGTGAGTTAGATTTCCTCCCCTGTGCTAGGTAATAACTTCTTGTCACACAATAGTCATAGTTGGCATTTATTAATTTATGATCAATTAATCAGAAATGACTTTGTATTTTCAAAGCAAATAGCTATACATTTTTTCAGTTAAAGTAATGTTACTTAAATATAAAACATATATTTGGGAAGAATCAAAAGATGTTATAGTCTTGACTGTTTTATCTTCAGTCCACTATTATAGTTCATGCTCTATAGTCATATTTTGTAACTAATGTAATGGGTGATGCATTATTTCATTTTGGATCAGGTTAATATGGACTGCGCTAGGTTCTATCAATGCCTAGATAACTTAAAATGTCACCAGGGCACTTTTCCTTAACATAGTGCTGTTGTATATTTTAATGTTGAATATTAAATTTAGCAAAAAAATTCCTTTAGTTCACTGAATTTAAGATACTATCAACTGCAAGATACAATCTCTTTTCAGAGATACTGAAGTGTGCAAATATGTGCATCTTCCAATCTATGAAGTATGAAACAATAAACTCCTTAATGGTGGTCCATATTAGGATGCTTTTGGTTGCAAGTTACAGAAGATTCAAATCATAATGCCTTAAACACTAATAATAATAAACTACAGATAACAGAATTTCCTCTGTCGGTTTGGTTAATTAAAAGGCTCAGCAGTGACATCACATACCCAGGTTTTTAATATATTTCCCCAGGGCCTTAGCTTTTGTCCTCATGCTTGAGCTGTTATCCTTTCTCAGAAGTTACCCCAGCACACTTCTCATAGTTCTTTGAGCAGAGTTGAATCACATGACTTTTCCCAAGTCAGTCCCTGGAAGAGGGGATGATACTGTCACCAGAGGCTAAAGAGGTCCAAGTTCTAAACCTCTGGGGCTGATGATAAGACCCTCTTTTTCAAGAACATGGACCTGATGAGAAGACCATGTGCATAATATCGAGGTGTTGCTAACAAGAACGGAGGGAATATCTATTTGAATAGATACCAATGTGTTCACTGCAATTTGTTTTATTTATGTCTCTGCTTATGTATCTATTTCTAAAGCCAATTGTTTGCTAAAGTATTGATAATGTGTTTGCTTGAGTTGTTTACCTTTATAACTGGAAGCTCTTGGATTTTATTTGAAATAAAAAGAGAAGTCTCGTGGGAGGAAGGACAAATTAGGAGTATGGGATTAATAGATACAAACTACAATACTATATACATAAAACAGACAAGCAACAAGAATTTACTGCATAGCACAGGGAATTATATTTAATGTCTTGTAATAACCTATATTGGAATTCAATCAGAAGAAAGTAACTGAATCAACATGCACAGCTGAAACTAATACAATATTGTAAATCAACTATACTTCAATTAAAAAAAAGGAGTCTCATGATTTGTAGCAGAAAGACTCATCAATGGCTGCTTTCTTCCTAGAAACTCCTCTGGTCATGTAAATTAAATTTAAAAGTTAAGAAAATTGATTGATACTTTATAAAAATGTAAAAGACACTTCATAAATGTCACAGTTGCAGCTAGCATTAACTAGTTTGCTTAATATGCCAATCCACTCACTATGGAAAGAAAATTCGCTTCAACTTGAGGGTGAGGGCTCTCTAGATGATAAGGTAACAAATTTGTTTTCATAGGCTCATTAGTATCTGTATTACAAGTTGGTGGAGAAGACATTTCCTCACAGAGAATGAGTTGATAATAGCCCTTGAGAGCCTATTAAATATATGTCAAAAGGATACATTAATTAAGTCCACACTAATTAAAAAATAATATCAATCATAGTCTGTATGATATGGTCAACATCAGTATCATTCTATGAAAGATTTTTTAAAGAATCATATTTAAATACTAAGTTAAATATTTAATTAAGTTATAAGCATCAATCTCCTTAGCTTATAACATAACAGATACTATTATATAATGGAGAACTTCCTTGAGAGAATGGGCTCGTAGAATCATAAGTACTCTGCGAATCTGAAGCAGAGAAACTGACAAGGTCAGAAAGGGCGTCCAAGAAACCTTACGCTGGATCTGTACCTGCAGTCAATCCTAGTCTCTCAAATTTGTTTCCTCATAGCCATATCCTCCATATTCCCAGTATAGGCTGCTAGATCTCTCACATTTCCACTGAAATATTTCTATAGGGCTTCCTACTTCCACTCCTGTCTATTCTTCACACTCTATACTGCAGAGTGTAATCTTTTAAACCGATATAGTAGATTCATGATATTCATAGTAGTTAAAGTCTCTAAAGTTGCTGCAAACATGGAATTAACAAATACTGAACAACTGCTCTTAGAGGACACAGAGGGTTAGGTTCCTGTGAGCCTCTGGTCAACTGACCAATACATAACCTTGTTTTCTGTGTGTTTATGTTTAAAGACCCCTTATATAATATATGCTGTTGGTTCACTAATATTGGACTCATGGCTACAGCACTATAACTTACGCCTGAATGAAGCTTATCTAACACATGTATTTTCTCCATAAGGCACATCACAGCCTTCTTGCACTTGGAAACACTAGACAGCAGTTCAGCACTTTGCTTAGAGGCCATTTTAAACAGCAAAATCACCAAGGAAGAGAACAAATATGAACCAAATGTGGTTCTAAATACATTGTGAAAAAGACACTTGTTATAGTATAAGAGCTGCAATAAGAAGGCAGTGCCACCTTGTTTGACCTCAGCTGAGAACCTGTGTGCAGAGTGAGCTGAATTTTTCACCACTCTGCACATTCCTGCTAAAAACCATGAAAGCTCCTCATATATTGATTTTGTGGTACAAATGTTATTAGCAAGTAAGTGGATTTGCAAATACAGAGTCTGTGAATGATGAGGATTGACTGTACTTTGAATCAGGTGATGCCCTACTTGAAACCTTTAATGATTTCTCATTTGACTCAGGAAAAAAAAAAAAAAACAATCCCAAATCCTTGCCACTGCCTACAAGGACCTGCTAGCTTGACTCCAGCCTCTCTGTCCAATTCTTCTCCAGCCACCTTCCTTCTTGCATACTGGAGTTCAGCCACAGGGTTATTTATCAGTTCTTTGGACATCCCAATATTTCCCCAGCTGAGTCTCACACATACTTCTACATTTTCACCTCCTCACTGGAATGCTCTTCTTTTCTTCCTCTCCTTCTCCTACACCCACCCACCCACACACACACACATACCCCTTTCTTTCCTTCCACATTTGTTTTTTTCCTGTCCATCAGATCTCAGCTAACATAGCTTCTCCTCAGAAAGGATCTTCTTAACCATCCAATTTAAAGTAGGTCCCTCCTGCTACTGTTCCTTATAACATTCTTCTTGTGCTTTTTATTAGCTTAGTACAATTAGTAGTTAGGAATCTATTTGCTTAATGCCTATCATTCTTACTGGACTGCAAGCTCCTTAAAGGCAGCCTATTTGATGACTAGGTATATAACTATGCCTAACATTGTGTCTGGGCACTGAAATCCCTGAATAAATGTTAGCTACCAACTGACTGACTCATTGAATGAATAGCACTTTAAAGGATCAACTACTTTTCACTACACAAAAATCTGGCAATTGACAACTAGTGTCTGGGCAAAACTCACTTTTGTAAGACTTAAACCATTCATCAATCCTACACTTACTCCAGAATTTTGAGCTGATGACATTTGTCTGCAACTTGTCATAACAGTATGACACAAGTACTGTTGGCAGAAGGATGCCATCATACAGGCAGCTAGTTTGCACTCCACTATGGTTACAAATGGGAAAGACCATCACTGCTACAAGCTGGGGAATAAGGTGTACAGACATAACATGATAGAGTAAAATTACCTGATATCAAATACTTATTTTAAAGGAAGACACACATATTTGCCTGCCCTTGCCATTTATCCAAAATGTTTTTCAGCTTCACGTGCAAACTGAGTCATTTAACAAATATTTACTGAGCATGGTCCATCTCTAGACCCTGAGCTAGGCACTGAGGATAGAACACAATATAAATAATTCACTAATATCATGTTGCAATAGCACAAGAAACAATGTTGTTATTTCTTTATATTGGGATCTCCACACATAAACATACCTGGCAGAACTGCCACAAAGTATCTGGAAGAGTCCACCTTTTCACAACGATGGAACCGGTTAATTACCTCTTAATTTATTTCTTTATCCTTCAAGTTATATTTTCTCAACGTTCATGTCAGGAAAAAAAAGGCATAGTGCAATGTACATGTGGGTTTACCTCCTTAAAATAGTTTCAAGGACAGAAATGTTCTAAAATACAACTATGATGATTAGGCACTCCACTGGATGTTCCATGGTTGAAATAGATCTGGTTCCTGCCCTCATGCAACTTAATATCTAGTATAAGGATGGGTGCAGCTATTAAACAAATGTTTATATATAAATATATAATTGCAAACTGTGATAAGTGCTAGGGAGTGAAGTCAAAGTTTTAAGAGGGCAGTCAGTGGGAAGGGGGCAGAGGAAACCAAAAATATTTGAGTCGGAGTGGTACTTGTAAGAATCATCAAAATCCATGTGTGTTTTAAAGCCATAGGGGAGGGTAGGTTCTCAATAAATATAGGTAGGAGAAAACAGAACTCAGGCAAAAAATTTGCACAAGTACTCAGATATCCAGAACTGAAACAGTATTCTAATATTATCTTGTTCTAAAACTCTGAATACATACAGCACCTGAAGAGGAAGAAAAAAAATCAGACTGTTCACCTTTAAGCTGAATTTTCATTAATCTTTCTAGAGAAATATCCTTAGTAAATACCAACAATGGAGATTGTTGAACATTTGCAATCAATCGGGTTTAGCACCAACCCTTCATATGCATTATCTCATGTGGTTGTGTTATTTTGGTGAGATATTTTGAGATAGTGTTAGGTGCTATCCACATTTGAATCATTTTACCATTTGGATAAGGACTCTGAAGTTTAGAGAAGTTAAGTAATTTACCCCCAGGTCACACAGCCAGTAAAGGGTAGAGCTGGGATGAGAATCTATCTCCTGCAGATTCCACAACCCACAATCTTCAGTACTTGCAATAAATCATAAATCATCTGAAAGCTGAGATTTTTCTGCTATTTTCTTGTTGGTGTGTGCGTGTGTGTGAGAGAGCGAGAGAGTGCATATGTGCTGAATTACATCTGTCAACATGTCATCAAGTGTTATGAAATTGAGGTTTTAATATAAAGCATTATAAAGGAATCACACTTATAAAGCTACAGTTCAGTAGCTCTAAGGTATAGGATTTAAACAAAATTGCAGTGTTGAGAATCCCAAAATTAGATCTAAAAGATACTGTAAAATTATTTCTAGAGAGAGGGCATCTATATAAGGTTTTTCCTGACACATACACAATTATTTTAACTATTCAAAAAATTTTATTTTTCCTGACATTAAACAATAAATACCTAATTAAAATACAGGTGCATTTCTACTAGCTTCGAATTTGGAGCCTACTATATTTGAAATCATTGCTGGATCATTTATCATAATGCAAAGCACAGGGAGATTTTTCATCTGAATCACTGATGCATTTTAACATTAAAGCTTTAAAAACAATTTTCCTTACTCAATTTTTAGTAGTGAAAAGAAGCAATGAATTCTAAACCAACACTGGGGGAGTAGGAAAAAAAAAAGAGGGATATTAGGACAGAAAGTTTTATGAGTTTTGTCCTCACATGCTGATGAAGGAAAGGGGAAGAACTGAAAAGTATCTTACTGGTTTAGTGCTTGAGACTGAAGTGGTAATAAAGTTTCAAAACTATATTCTGTAAAACATGTCTATTATCCATCCTTCCGTCCATCCATCCATCCATCCACCCATTTATCCTTCAATCCTCCCATCCTCTAACCCATGATTTGATTCTACAGAATTTGTGGAATTCTAATTGTCATGCCATAGAAATTTGTATGAATAAATCTCTGAACATTACTTTCGTCAATTAATTCAGTAAGGATTTTTTCTTGTGCACTTTAATCCAAGCATGTATACTATTTTAAGAACCCCAGTTGGTTTTCCATTGGTATGTTATACTTTAAAATTATACCATAAGCAATAACACCCAAGTAACAATGAACACACCTAGTGACTGGATATTGGTCTAAATACTATTCTTTACTGAAAAGGACGAGGAACCTTGAAAAATGGCTGATTTCAGAGCTGGGGCTTGGGAGGTAAAGTGCTCAAAGAATGATTAAGACATATAGAAAGGATATAGAAGCCAGCTTGAAGGGGTTTCAACTGGCAAAACCCGGGACAATTTGAGTATCAAGTAACGATAATATAAACTGTAAAAACAAAAATCCATGAATCCATAGTGATATAAATAAGTAAGTAAATCAATAAATAAATGGGAGAGAAGGGAAAACTGTTTCTTCCAGTGGAATGCCAACCAATAAACGTACTAGGAAGAATGGAGTTAGAAAATCATTTGACAACCACTCTTGTAATAAATGCTTCAGGCTAAAGTAGTGGGTGTAGTAGATGAGAAAGAATATTTACATAGTCTCAAAGTACCTCCCCAGAAGATATTAATTACAAAGAAAAAAGAAAGTAGTCTGGCATGACACCTCCTTAATCAAAGATCAACATTATCATCTCTAAAGGAAAAAGGTGACATCATTTGCTTCCTGAAGCACTCAGAATGCTCACCTTGAATCTAATCATGAGTAACATAAGCAAAGCAAATTGAGAGAGATTCTACAAAACAAAGGACCTATATGCTTCAAAACAAAGCCATAAGGAATTACTTTGGAGAAAAGAAGATTAAAAAGACATGACAACCAAATACAACACGTGATTCTGCAGTGATCTAGAGTAGGAAAATTTCTTTTCTTTTGTTATGAAGAACATTTGTGGAAGAATTGGTGAAATTTTAAAAAGATCTGTAGGTTAGATAATGACACTGTACCACTGTTATTTTCCTGATTTTGATTATTTTTTTGTGTTTATGTAAGACAATGTCCTTGTTTTAAGAAATATATACTGGAGTATTTTGGGATAAAGGGGTATCATGTCTATAACTTACTCTCAAAAGGCTCAGAAAAGTTTATATATACACACACATACATATATATAGCAAAGGTGTTTAAACGTTAATATTTTGGTTATATGGATGCAGTATACATGGGAATTCCTTGTGCTACTTTTGCAATCTTTCTGCAACTTTGAATTTAATAAAAACTTTTTAAAAATGTGCTGTGATCCAATACGTTTTTGGAAATTTTGTGTTGGAGAAAATTATGGAAGTGTCAACTATTAGGAATCTGAAACTGAGGAAATATTTCAAGCAAAAAGGTGGAAAAGGGGTTCAAAGAAGAGGTTTTCATGGTGGGACAGGTAACAAGAAGAAAAAGGAAGTTCCAAAGTATTTTATACCTTTGCTTCAGTTTGTTTTTGTTTGTTTTTTGCCATGGTAAAATGTGACAGGTTTTCATTTGGATTTAGTAAGGACTAAATAAGAGAAAGCCATGAAATAGTAAATAAAAAAATCTTAATCCAACAGCAGAAAATCAGACAAAACACAGTAAATGAAGAGAAGTCCATTATAACATTGCTTTGTATTATCCAGATTCAAGCATGCTAGGGGCAAACACACGGATGGCCCTGTGTTGAGGAGGAAATCAACAGGTTGGGCTGGCTCCTTAATTACAAAGCCAAGTGATGTGGAGTAGATTATAACCTGCTGGACCCCACTTCCCTTATTAATTAAGCAAATTAGGCTGGGTAATATTTATGTTCCTTTCTAGTTCTAAATTTCTATGATTTTGTATCTCCCAAATTATAAATGATAAAAGAATGGTTAATTTGAAATGTGGGCTAGCATATTTTTCCAATAAAAGTCTGACAAAGGTTTTGCTGTGTTTTGTTTTACTGTGTCAACAAGAAGATTCAGTTTTTATGGCAGACACTACTTGTGGCCTACCTAACAGCCTTCACCCCTTTTTTCACAACTAACAGAACCCTAATTCTGTATAACTGAGGGTGGAGTAAAGGGCTATCCCTTTCTTACATCAGTGGATTCTCTTCCAGCCCCAGGGGGTGACTCATAATTGTTCTAAGCAAACAATGGGAATCCCATGCCTCTTTGCCAATGATAGGTTTAAGGGTGGACATGCCAGTTTTGCCAAGACAATAAAGGAAGTTTGCTGAGACAGGGAGACACTGAGAAATATTTTCTTTCCAGATAAAAAGAGGGAAACACACAAGGTGGAAACGTTCATGCCCCCTCCCCATTATTTTTCCTGCCTTTAATGTGGTTGTGTGATGAATGTGATGGTTAGAGCTGAGGCAACGATCTTATGACCATGAGGCATTAAGTTTAAAATGGAAAAGCCAACATGCTGAGACTGACTGATAGAAAATGCCTGATATTATGGATTGAATCTTTGTGTCCTCACAAGATTTATATGTTGAAATTCTAACACCCAATATGATGGTATTAGGAGGTGATTAGATTATGAGGGGGACCCTAATGAATAGAACTAGTGTATTTATTAAAGGAACCACAGAGAGCTCTCTTTCTCTTCTGCTGTGTAATGACTTAGCAAGAAGACAGCCAGCCACCTATGAAGCAAGAAGAAAGCTCTCACCAGACACCAAATCTGCCAGTGCCTTGGTCTTGGACTTCCCAGCCTCCAGCACTAGAAGAAATGAATTTCTGATGTTTACAAGCCACTGAGCCTAGATAATTCCAACTCATTTTGTTGATGTACACACACACACACACACACACACAAGCAAGCAGTTGCTTAATAGTTCCCTTAGGACAATAATTACTGGGTCAAAGTATGTGATCAAAATTTTTTGGGGGGGCTTCCCTGGTGTTGCAGTGGTTGAGAATCTGCCTGCTAATGCAGGGGACACGGGTTCGAGCCCTGGTCTGGGAAGATCCCACATGCCGTGGAGCAACTAGGCCCGTGAGCCACAACTACTGAGCCTGTGCATCTGGAGCCTGTGCTCCGCAACAAGAGAGGCCACGATGGTGAGGGGCCTGCGCACCGCGATGAAGAGTGGCCCCCACTTGCCGCGGCTAGAGAAAGCCCTCGCACAGAAACGAAGACCCAACACAGCCATAAATAAATAAATAAATAAATAAATAAATAAATAAAAAAAAATAAAAAATACATAGGCCCGAAAAATCCACCCAGAAGAATACTTTAAAAAGTAATAATAATAATTTTTTTTGATACAGATTGCAAAATTGCCCTTTAGAAATGTCACACATAAGAGGTCCTGTTTCCCCACACGCGTAACTCCTCAGGATATTTAATCAACATTGTAAATCATTACTAGTATGAAAAACTAAATAATCAGTCCCCTTTTATTTTTCATTCTTTGGTTATCATTATTGTCTACTATTTTCAAGTGTTTATTGACTATAGTGTTTCTTTCTTTGGTAAATAACCTTTCTGTCCATTATTCCATTTGAATGTTTACCTTACTAATTGTTAGTAAGTCAAGTGTTTAGTGGCATACATCAGAGCAGGAGGAGCACAGTCTCGACATCCAGGTGACCTGGCTTCAAATTCTGGTTCTACTATTTATTAATTGTCTAACTTTGGGCTACTAAAAATCTTTCTATACTTCAGTTTTATTGCTTCAGTTTCATTGCTTATAAAAGGATAATAAAGTACCTTTCTCATGGAGCTCTTAGAATTACTAGTTAATACATTTAAAGCACTTAGAATAAGGCCTGACATGATAAGTACTACATAAGTGCTAGGTATTATTATAATTATTAAAGATATTAGTATTCTGTCTTAAATCTTACTTTTATTGTTTTTTCAGCTCTTTAAATGGTGTCATATGTGACACACAAAATTTTACATTTTTGGGTGGGTAAATCAACAATTTTTTCATTTATCATCTCTGGCTTTGATACAATGCTTAGGAAGTTCATTCTTAGTCCAATACTTATTTTAAAACTCTTATGTTTTCTTTTAGTGTATATATATATATATATATATATATATATATATGTTCTTATTTTTCATATTCAACTTAATTTGGAACTTATTTAGGAGTAATTTGTGGGTAAAACTATATAATTATCTGTCTATCCATCCATCCATCCATCACCTACCTACCTATCAATTGTTGGCCAACTGTATCAGTTTGATATACTAAATATTTCATCCTTTTCTGATAGATTTAAAATATGTTTATCACATTGTCAGTTTGCATTTGAACTTCATTCAGCTTTTGGACATTGCATTATGCCCCAATGAACTATATGAATTCCCTGAATACTTATCATTTCCACACCGTTTTAATTATTAGAGTTCTAGAACACATTTTAAGAAGCCCATATGCATTAATCTTTTTAAAATTTTAAACTATTTTAATATTTATTTTGCTGGATAGATTTTAGATTCACATTTTTTTCTAAGAACTCTGCATATCCCTGCAATCCTACTAGATGTCTATGAAGACTTTTACATTCACAAATAGATTCAGGGAGAATTGATAACTCTTACATATTTAGATTTTCCATCCAGTTTTGTTTTTTAATGTCTGTCCTCCAGAGTTTGTCATTTTCTTCACAGAGGCTTTGCCTCTTTCAAGTCGAGATTTTTCACATGTATAGTAGTTATTTTAAATGCGAGATCTTTTTTTCACCCTCTCTCTCTTTTTTTTAGCTGCCCTGTTCGGCATGTGGGATGCACAGCTGTGGGATCTTAGTTCCCCAATCAGGGATCGAACCCACACCCCCTGCACAGGAAGTGCGCAGTCTTAACCACTGGACTGCCAGGGAAGTCCCTATTCTCTTTAATACTGATATTATGAATGACATATACAGAGAGGCACTGAATTTTTGTGTTATCAAGGATAGCCACTTACTAAATTATTTTATAAAGTATCTGCTGATTTTCTTAGGTTTTCCTTAGTGGATAATTGTATTGTCTATAAATAATAATAATTTTGACAATCTTGTCTCCTCTTTTCCAACACTTATACATTTATCTATTGCTGTTTTATTTCATTTGCTAGAACTTGTAGAAAAATATAGAATGATAATAGTGTTAGTGACAGTTTGGTCTTACCCTTGCCTTTAGTGAACATGGTTTCAACATTTCCCTGGTTCTCAGTTTCTGACAGATTACAATTTCAAGAAAAATCACATTTATTTTTAGTTTACTAAGAAATTTCTTAGAAATGGATATTGATGTTCTCATAATTAATTAAAAATATCCTTGATGTTTAATTATTTTTTGAATTCTTAGAAGATCTTTTGTATATATTAAATAGTTCTGAAAATAAAAATTATATTAAAGTTTTGCAATATCTTAACCTATGTTGATTGTGCCTCCCAAAAGATAAAGTACTGAAAGAAATAAGTTAATTGCCAATTACCAGTTCTGTCAAAATTTGGGCTCCCCTTCTAACATATCTAGACAGATGTCCTCAGAGGAAAACAGCTTAAGAATATTTTTTAAACATTTTTTTTCCCTACAGAAGTAACATGTATCTACTATTTTTAAAAGTTAGAAATATAAACAAGATAAAAAGAAAAACAAAAACTCATAGGTTAATAAACAGGAGATAGTTATCCGTGGTCAATGTGAGACAAGAAGGAAGGGGGCAGGACACAACCATTAAAAGAATGACGCAACCATTACGAAGAACAGGACATGACAAAACCCAGTTAGAACCTACTAGACCCAGGATGGTGGAAGATTCGATTTCCAGTAGACCTTGATCCTCAATATATGCTCATTGTAATACATTAGCATATGCTAAATGACACTCCCACAGGCACCATGACAGTTTGGAGGCTGACCATAAAAGGTCAAGAACTGGGCGGTGGCCCAGTTCCTGGAAATTCCCGCCCCTTCCCCGAAATAGCGAGGACAATCCTCCCGCTCCTTAGCCTATGACATTACCCAGCCCATAAAAACTAACCACCCCCACACCTTGGAGCTGCTCTTGACTTTTGAGATGGTCCACATTCTATGCAAAGTGTGTCTCTCTGAATAAATCTGCTTTCTTTTTACTTTGGCTTGCTCTTGACTTCTTTCCTGCATGAAGCCAAGAGCCATCACTTGGTGGCCTATCCCAGGCACTCGCCCAATTCCTGGGACGTGACCATGCTCTCACAACCCGTTTTATCCCACAACAAATACTGGGTATTTGTTTTTCATACATTTTCTTTCCACTTTCTAATATATGTGTATAAAGTACCTTAAAAATAAAATTTTATCTTTTATATCCTGCTTTCTAAATAGGATAAAAAAATAGGAATTATTGTAGAAAGTACAAAAAGAAGGTTTAGAATTTCTCAAGTTGGTAAATCTTCATAAATTTTCCCATGACCTCCTGTTAGAGTCTGACATTATTTTCTTTTTTTTGTTTGTTTGTTTGTTTTTTTTGTACTGCAGGTTCTTATTAGGCATCAATTTTATACACATCAGTGTATACATGTCAATCCCAATCGCCCAATTCAGCACACCACCATCCCCACCCCACCGCAGTTTTCCCCCCTTGGTGTCCATATGTCCATTCTCTACATCTGTTTCTCAACTTCTGCCCTGCAAACTGGCTCATCTGTACCATTTTTCTAGGTTCCACATACATGCATTAATATACGATATTTGTTTTTCTCTTTCTGACTTACTTCACTCTGTATGACAGTCTCTAGATCCATCCACGTCTCAACAAATGACTCAATTTCGTTCCTTTTTATGGCTGAGTAATATTCCATTGTATATATGTACCACTTCTTCTTTATCCATTCGTCTTTTGATGGGCATTTAGGTTGCTTCCATGACCTGGCTATTGTAAATAGTGCTGCAGTGAACATTCGGGTGCATGTGTCTTTTTGAATTACGGTTTTCTCTGGGTATACGCCCAGTAGTGGGATTGCTGGGTCATATGGTAATTCTATTTTTAGTTTTTTAACGGAACCTCCATATTGTTCTCCATAGTGGCTGTATCAATTTACATTCCCACCAACAGTGCAAGAGGGTTCCCTTTTCTCCACACCCTCTCCAGCATTTGTTGTTTGTAGATTTTCTGATGATGCCCATTCTAACAGGAGTGAGGTGATACCTCATTGTAGTTTTGATTTGCATTTCTCTAATAATTAGTGATGTTGAGCATCTTTTCATGTGCTTCGTGGCCGTCTGTATGTCTTCTTTGGAGAAATGTCTATTTAGGTCTTCTGCCCATTTTTGGATTGGGGTGTTTGTTTCTTTAATATTGAGCTGAATGAGCTGTTTATATATTTCGGAGATTAATCCTTTGTCCGTTGATTCATTTGCAAATATTTTCTCCCATTCTGAGGGTTGTCTTTTCATCTTGTTTATGGTTTCCTTTGCTGTGCAAAAGCTTTGAAGTTTCATTAGGTCCCACTTGTTTATTTTTGTTTTAATTTCCATTACTCTAGGAGGTGGATCAAAAAAGATCTTGTTGTGATTTATGTCAAAGAGTGTTCTTCCTATGTTTTCCTCTAAGAGTTTTATAGTGTCCAGTCTTATATTTAGGTCTCTAATCCATTTTGAGTTTATTTTTGTGTATGGTGTTAGGGAGTATTCTAATTTCATTCTTTTACATGTAGCTGTCCAGTTTTCCCAGCACCACTTATTGAAGAGACTGTCTTTTCTCCATTGTATATCTTTGCCTCCTTTGTCATACATTAGTTGACCATAGGTGCATGGGTTAATCTCTGGGCTTTCTATCTTGTTCCATTGATCTATATTTCTGTTTTTGTGCCAGTACCATATTGTCTTGATGACTGTAGCTTTGTAGTATAGTCTGAAGTCAGGGAGTCTGATTCCTCCAGCTCCATTTTTTTGCCTCAAGACTGCTTTGGCTATTCGGGGTCTTTTGTGTCTCCATACAAATTTTAAGATGATTTGTTCTAGCTCCGTAAAAAATGCCATTGGTAATTTGATAGGGATTGCATTGAATCTGTAGATTGCTTTGGGTAGTATACTCATTTTCACAATGTTGATTCTTCCAATCCAGGAACATGGTATATCTCTCCATCTGTTGGTATCATCTTTAATTTCTTTCATCAGTGTCTTATAGTTTTCTGCATACAGGTCTTTTGTCTCCCTAGGTAGGTTTATTCCTAGGTATTTTATTCTTTTTGTTGCAATGGTAAATGGGAGTGTTTCCCTAATTTCTCTTTCAGATTTTTCATCATTAGTGTATAGGAATGCAAGAGATTTCTGTGCATTCATTTTGTATCCTGCAACTTTACCATATTCATTAATTAGCTCTAGCAGTTTTCTGGTGGCAGTTTTAGGATTCTCTATGTATAGTATCATGCCATCCGCAAACAGTGACAGTTTTACTTCTTCTTTTCCAATTTGTATTTCTTTTATTTCTTTTTCTTCTCTGATTGCTGTGGCTAGGACTTCCAGAACTATGTTGAATAATAGTGGTGAGAGTGGACATCCTTGTCTCGTTCCTGATCTTAGAGGAAATGCTTTCAGTTTTTCACCATTGAGAATGATGTTTGCTGTGGGTTTGTCATATATGGCCTTTATTATGTTGAGGTAGGTTCCCTCTATGCCCACTTTCTGGAGAGTTTTTATCATAAATGGGTGTTGAATTTTGTCAAAAGCTTTTTCTGCATCTATTGAGATGATCATATGATTTTTATTCTTCAATTTGTTAATATGGTGTATCACATTGATTGATTTGTGTATATTGAAGAATCCTTGCATCCCTGGGATAAATCCCACTTGATCGTGGTGTATGATCCTTTTAATGTGTTGTTGGATTCTGTTTGCTAGTACTTTGTTGAGGATTTTTGCATCTATATTCATCAGTGATATTGGTCTGTAATTTTCTTTTTTTGTAGTGTCTTTGTCTGGTTTTGGTATCAGGGTGATGGTGGCCTCATAGAATGAGTTTGGCAGTGTTCCTTCCTCTGCAATTTTTTGGAAGAGTTTGAGAAGGATGGGTGTTAGCTCTCCTCTAAATGTTTGATAGAATTCGCCTGTGAAGCCATCTGGTCCTGGACTTTTGTTTGTTGGAAGATTTTTAATCACAGTTTCAATTTCATTACTTGTGATCGGTCTGTTCATATTTTCTGTTTCTTCCTGGTTCAGTCTTGGAAGGTTATACCTTTCTAAGAATTTGTCCATTTCTTCCAGGTTGTCCATTTTATTGGCATAAAGTTGCTTGTAGTAGTCTCTTAGGATGCTTTGTATTTCTGCGGTGTCTGTTGTAACTTCTCCTTTATCATTTCTGATTTTATTGATTTGAGTCCTCTCCCTCTTTTTCTTGATGAGTCTGGCTAATGGCTTATCAATTTTGTTTATCTTCTCAAAGAACCAACTTTTAGTTTTATTGATCTTTGCTATTGTTTTCTTTGTTTCGATTTCATTTATTTCTGCTCTGATCTTTATGATTTCTTTCCTTCTGCTAACTTTGGGTTTTGTTTGTTCTTCTTTCTCTAGTTTCTTTAGGTGTAAGGTTAGAGTGTTTACTTGAGACTTTTCTTGTTTCTTTAGGTAGGCTTGTATAGCTATAAACTTCCCTCTTAGAACTGCTTTTGCTGCATCCCATAGGTTTTGGGTCGTCGTGTTTTCATTGTCATTTGTCTCTAGGTATTTTTTGATTTCCTCTTTGATTTCTTCAGTGATCTCTTGGTTATTTAGTAATGTATTGTTTAGCCTCCATGTGTTTGTCTTTTTTACGTTTTTTTCCCTGTAATTCATTTCTAATCTCATAGCGTTGTGGTCAGAAAAGATGCCTGATATGATTTCAATTTTCTTAAATTACTGAGGCTTGAATTGTGACCCAAGATGTGATCTATCCTGGAGAATGTTCCGTGTGCACTTGAGAAGAACGTGTAATCTGCTGTTTTTGGATGGAATGTCCTATATATATCAATTAAATCTATCTGGTCTATTGTGTCATTTAAAGCTTCTGTTTCCTTATTTATTTTCATTTTGGATGATCTGTCCATTGGTGTAAGTGAGGTGTTAAAGTCCCCCACTATTATTGTGTTACTGTCGATTTCCTCTTTTATAGCTGTTAGCAGTTGCCTTATGTATTGAGGTGCTCCTATGTTGGGTGCATATATATTTATAATTGTTATATCTTCTTCTTGGATTGATCCCTGGATCATTATGTAGTGTCCTTCCTTGTCTCTTGTAACATTCTTTATTTTAAAGTCTATTTTATCTGATATGAGTATAGCTACTCCAGCTTTCTTTTGATTTCCATTTGCATGGAATATCTTTTTCCATCCCCTCACTTTCAGTCTGTATGTGTCCCTAGGTCTAAAGTGGGTCTCTTGTAGACAGCATATATATGGGTCTTGTTTTTGTATCCATTCAGCCAGTCTATGTCTTTTGGTTGAGGCATTTAATCCATTCACGTTTAAGGTAATTATCGATATGTATGTTCCTATGACCATTTTCTTAATTGCTTTGGGTTTGTTTTTGTAGGTCCTTTTCTTCTCTTGTGTTTCCCACTTAGAGAAGTTCCTTTAGCATTTGTTGTAGAGCATTTGTTGGTGGTGCTGAATTCTCTTAGCTTTTGCTTGTCTGTAAAGCTTTTGATTTCTCCATCAAATCTAAATGAGATCCTTGCCGGGTAGAGTAATCTTGGTTGTAGGTTCTTCCCTTTCATCACTTTAAGTATGTCATGCCACTCCCTTCTGGCTTGCAGAGTTTCTGCTGAGAAATCAGCTGTTAACCTTATGGGACTTCCCTTGTATGTTATTTGTCATTTTTCCCTTGCTGCTTTCAATAATTTTTCTTTGTCTTTAATTTTTGCCACTTTGATTACTATGTGTCTCGGCGTGTTTCTCCTTGGGTTTATCCTGTATGGGACTCTCTGCGCTTCCTGGACTTGGGTGGCTATTTCCTTTCCCATGTTAGGGAAGTTTTCGACTATAATCTCTTCAAATATTTTCTCTGGTCCTTTCTCTCTCTCTTCTCCTTCTGGGACCCCTATAATGCGAATGTTGTTGCGTTTAATGTTGTCCCAGAGGTCTCTTAGGCTGTCTTCATTTCTTTTCATTCTTTTTTCTTTAGTCTGTTCCGCAGCAGTGAATTCCACCATTCTGTCTTCCAGGTCACTTATCCGTTCTTCTGCCTCAGTGATTCTGCTATTGATTCCTTCTAGTGTAGTTTTCATTTCAGTTATTGTATTGGCCATCTCTGTTTGTTTGTTCTTTAATTCTTCTAGGTCTTTGTTAATCATTTCTTGCATCTTCTCAATCTTTGCCTCCATTCTTATTCCGAGGTCCTGGATCATCTTCACTATCATTATTCTGAATTCTTTTTCTGGAAGGTTGCCTATCTCCACTTCATTTAGTTGTTTTTCTGGGGTTTTTTCTTGTTCCTTCATCTGGTACATAGCCCTCTGCCTTTTCATCTTCTCTATCTTTCTGTAACTGTGGTTTTTGGTCCACAGACTGCAGGATTGTAGTTTTTCTTGCTTCTGCTGTCTGCCCTCTGGTGGTTGAAGCTATCTAAGAGGCTTGATGGGAGGCTCTCTGACATTATTTTCAATACCAACATGATATTCTTCAAGGAAAAAAGGATTTTTAAAAATTGCGCAGTATAAAATTCACACATAAATACTACAGAATATCTGAAAAATAGCAAAAATTATTTAATATTTTTGAAAAGCAAATAAAAAGGGTGTAGGTTGTTTGAATATTAGCCTTCAAGACACCTGATTACTTAACCTATCAAAACAAGTGTAGAGCCCAGTAGATTCAATGTTTCAATGAGAATTAGAACATAGAGGATTATCAGAGAACTGGTTAGGTTGCATTATGGAATTCTGTGCTGACTCATAATGTAGAAGTACAGTGATCAAGCTGTAGCAGAAAAAAAAAAAAAGGCCCCAATAATGTCTGTTAAATACCATTTGACTCCTGGTTTCAGGCAAAGATTTTAAAAGGTTAATGTCCCATTTACTGCAAACATGTTACCACAGGGAAGAAAATATTGAATTTTTTAGGTCCACTATTCATAAATTAACTATCTACTGATAAAAGCGACAAACTAGATCATTCATAGAAATAGGTAATTTTCTTAAGAGCCCTTTAACAATGAAAGATAGATTTGCATTCTCCCTTAGAATGAGGTACGTTAGTTCTTTTGTTTATCCACAGGCTATCACCAACCCCCTAGAAAAGTCCTACTGTTAATGATTATATATAAAGACATTTTTATTAGCCTTCTGCCAGTAATGTTTGGAACTAAAGCAACACACCAACACGCCACTTGTTCCCTTTTCTGAATTAAACAGTCTGTTAGATATTCTTTTCCATCAGAGAAGAAATATGATGGATTCTATTTCCCAGACTGTAAATGATTTTTTGAGCCTCCATGTCTGAAATGTTTCTGCTTAAACTTGACAAGGGGAAAAAAAAAAACTTTCATAAGGCAATGCCATCCTTAAGGTTATAACAGATGTGCTGCAGGGGCACTAGCCCAATTTACCCACTGCAGCAGTGGAATATGAGAGAACCAAGAAGTGGATATTAGATGCTCATTTTAGAAACCATGGGTTTCAAACATTAAAAGATTAGGCTTTACTAGGTAAAGAAAATCGCACTATGGTGAATTACAGATCTGTGAGCTTGTTTGGCCAAGATGGAACTATGTGACCCCAGGGCACTCCTCTACCTCAACATTTGCTTGATACACTGAAATTCTCACAGATATCCCTCTTACTGAGCACTGCAGGCCACCCCATTTCTTAACTGCAACTCCCTGGCAATGTCTATTTACACCATAAATAATCTTTGTGTATGTATGTATGTGTGTGTGTGTGTATATATATATATATATATATATATATATATATATATATATATATATATATATATATATATATATTTCTACAGAACCAGCTATCTTGCCAGGGCCTTAATGCAAAAATGACTTTATGTGACTTTTCAACACTTTCATAAGTGAAACTCCAAGGTGCAGCCTGGATTTGGCCAGAAGGTGAATTTGAGAAAATGAAAGAAAATGATGAAGGGCTCTAGGTAACCTCCAGAAAGGACAGCTTGCTATATTTTAACAATGTTATACCATAGGAAGGCCATTTTTAAAAAACAAACATATATTGAGAAACTGTACATATGCCCAGGATTATTCTACACAGGCAACATGACAGGTGAAGCACTTATATAGCTAACCCATTAACATACAAATTAATCAGATGATCGAGGTCTCAAGGGTAGGTTTTCCCTTTTTTGTTCAAATAAACCAGGAAGAAAATTTCCTAAAACCAACTTTTGCCCTAAGGTTGGCTCTATGACCCCTGGCATCTCACAATTGGCTTGGCTTGTGACACAGATTTTGGTCCCTAGATTCTATCTTGGATGAAGATGTGGTTTCCACTTTGGTCCTATCACTAGCCACAGACACTTGTTCTAAACACAGAGATCTGTCCCATTCCCTAGATTTTGAGGTCTGGGTTGGTTCAGGATTAAAATTATTAAAGAGGTAGACATTTTGGAATGATTACTACTACCAGGTTAGGTTCTTATTTCCCACTTGAAATGCTGTTAGAGGAAACCCTGTGGTTATCGATATTTAACTATGGCCTGCCTTAGTGACAGTTCCTCCTTGGAGTAGGTGAATTTGTCAGTCCCCTAGAGCTATGTATTGACACTTTGGATAGTGATAGTGAACATTCTAGAGCTGGTACCTGCACATAATTTTGATTATGAAATGGTAAATCTCTGTCTAGAAGCTGAAATCCAGGAAAGGATGTAGAGATAGGTTTTCTACAAAGAACATGCATTTTCCAATATACACAGGAGCAGGCTCATTACAGCTCAATCACAAAGACAAGCTCATTGATTTTAAGTACAGTTGAAACTTCTCATTATCTATACTCTGCCCACTTATAACAAACCACCTAATATGTCAACATTTACATGGTTAAATCTTTCTATACAAAAAAAAATACATCCACAGAAACAGGATCAAGAGGGTAGTCTTTCTCATACGCAACCCTTTTCCCAAATCATGAGTTAACGTTAACTAAAAAACAGCACTATCTGTCTCCTTGCTTTTCTTTTATCCTTTTAAAGTACGTCCTCATCTTCTCAGAAAAATAGAATATCTCTATGAATAAACATAAATTTTTGGCCAAAGTTTAGCACTGCACTTTTTTAAAAAAATGAAATAGTTCTTATCTATTTTTGATTTGTCATTTCTTCTCCGCTTTTATCTTCACTGTTTTGTTTAGCTTGTATCGTCTCTATCTCTGGCAAAAGGGTAGTCCCACTGGGCCTCCAATGCCTTCATTCCACATCTGTTTCTCCATCATCTCCCTCCTCATTTTCCATGCCTTTATCCCATTATGGTAAACACTGTGGTTGGTCACTCAACATCCATTCCATTCCCTTTCCATGGAGAAGCAAAATGGCAATTGGGGGGATTGACCTTATTGTGATTGGCCTTCGAGCATTCTGTTCTCTTTGCTAGTAATAAGTTCAAGAAAAGCATGCGACACAATAACAGACAATGAGATATAAAGAAGTACATGCTGGTGACCTCTGAAAACATTCTCCCTATCTCTTGCTAGAGAACAGTTCAAGTTGATCTCTCTTTTTCCTTCTTGACTTGAGCAAGGGGGTATGTAGCAGCCACTGAAAGTCATTCTAAATCAAAGGGGAACCAGCTTCAGGATGAAGACAACATTCTGGATGGAGAGCAGAGAGAGATACAAACTCTAGAACCTGAAAACATTACTGAGCCACTGGACCCACCCTATTTTATGCTCTGCTTTCTTACTGCTAAAATCTGCTTAGATTGGCCTGTTATTGGTAGTCCAAAGGACCCAAACTAACACACTAACCCAGACAGTAGTCATGAGGTTATAAAGACAGTATAGTAAGTCATGGGTCCTGTTTTCAATAAGCACATTTAGGATGGGAATGGGCAACAGATACATCAGTAAGTATAATATCTGTCCTCTAATGATAAACTACTCTAGGATCCTTAGAAGCCAATCCCATCACTAAGTCGATGAGGGCCATTTGCCTGCCAGATGAGACAAAATCTATCTAGAGGATATAGTATTACTTATATTTATGTGAGGGAGGGATTCTGTGATAATGATATTAGGGGGCAGTTCTTAATCTCAAGATTATTGTCCTTTAAATCTACTTCTATCATAGATACGGGCTGTCTTCAGAATGGTTAACATCCTATCAGGGCTATTTCAATTCTAATATTGTCATTTCTTGTCTATGGATCTGAGCACTGTCTAAAACTCGTAAAGGCTTGAAATTCAAAGATAGTAATTTTTAGACCATTTGATTAAGATATGCTATCATTTAGCTAGTTATCTTTCCTATTTATCTACTTATATGCATGCATAATTAAACACATACAAACACTAACTATATAAGTAATACAAAACTCTGAAGGAGATCAGACCATGCCATCCCAAAATATGCCATATTGATCATTTTGAGCTGAAGGTGACTGAGATTCAGGAAAGGCTCTCTGACCTCTCCCCTTCTACCTATAAGTAGGGCACAGATTTCACATGAGAAAGATGCCGTCCCTATACAGGAAGAGGAGAATATTCTTACCACTGCAGACACAGAGTTAACGCTGAGATGAATCTGTACAAACAAACCTACTAAAACAACCCTTATTTTCCATTAGTTTCCCCCATATATTTCCTAGTCACTTTCTCACAGTTTGCTACCCCTAGCCCAAACCCCCTTTTCCTTTGCTTTGTCACATCTCTGTAACTTATCATTTTTTTATTAAAATGGTATATAAGTTCTCAAGCCTACCTGCTTCTCTGGGCCTTCATTTCTTATATATGAAGGACTCTGTGTACATGTAATAATATTAACATCAGGTAAAATTTGTATGCTTTTTGCCTGTTAATCTGTCTTTTGTCAGTTTAATTCTCAGGCTCAGTTATAGAACCTAAGAGGACAGAGGAAAAAAAATTTTCTCCTCAGACCTCTCAGTGTACAAAAAAATGGCTCTTTGTGACTCTAGCATTTTCTCTTGAAAACTTTGATTCTGATTTAAAACCAAAAACAACTGAAAAATTTATTTATTTAAATTAAAAATTCATTCTGGTCATTTGAAGTCTAATGTAACCCTGTAAATGTCTGATTTGATGATTTATTTTCTATCACATTAGATATTTTCCATCATGTCAACAGTGTAAAGATCAAAAATAAAAGTAAATATGTACCTTGACAAATATTTAATCAGCACCTCTTAGACTTTCTTCTTCTTTATAACTTAATGCCAAATGAATAGTTTAATTGTAAAACTCATAGCAAATTCAGAATCAGTGTTAGACATTCTAACCCTCTGGAAGGAAATTATACAATCACTGGCAGATTAAGTACACACACATAAAAGTAAAATTTAGACATTTAAGGTGTCAAAACACCTTAATTTAAAAGATCAAGAATTCAACCTCAGATACAAGAATTTCAACTCTCTAAGGTAATCAAGGCATCTTATAACTCTAAAGTCAAAGTAATTTAAATCTCAACAAATATTAAGCTACACTAGAGGCCAAATATGCCAGATGGATATACACTATGAAAAAAGCTTTAAATGCCTCCCATGGGGAAAAATAACTTCCTGAATCCCTTTTACTAAGCAACTTCTTCTCCTATGAATTATCCATTTATATTTGTTTAAGTTTTATTAATTAAAAGCCAGTGTTGTTAATTTCTCTTTCTTTTGTCTCAGGTACCAGGTAATCATAACATGAACAATTTATATATTTTGCTACACCTTATTTAATTTACGTGGGCAGTTAGACATATCAGCATTTTGGAATACCTTCTTTTCATAATTTTGTCTAGGGAACACTGTTGGATAAATCATCTGCACTAGAGGCAGCCATGGGTGAAATGGCCTTTCTTATTAAATGTCACAAGATTTAATGTCACAGTATAATTGGGATGGAAGGACACTTGCACTAAGCTCAAAATGTCTTTTTCTGCTAACACATTATTAATCTACAGGAGTGTTAAAATATGTTTAATAAAGGCCCCATTCACATGGAAATGGTTGGCACTTACTAAAAATTACACTATTTCATTGCTCAGTCCTAGGAATTTCTAGTGGAATTCACAATAAGTTTGATTCTCAAGTGAAATTCTAATAGAAGTCCACACTAAAAAATTCAACATTTGTTCTTGAAGTATATCTTTAAAAGAATGAAAAATGGTCTTGTGCTTGAAGCACTAATGCATTCTAGTATTATACTGGCAGTGTCAAAGTTCATGCTTCACAAGTATTAGTACTTTGAAACAAAGTCTTTTGGGGTCTGTTCTTGGCTTTGTTACTCTTTCTCCTACCTGCACACACATACACACAGTTCTGTGCACACAGCTAAGCTCACATGTTCTAGCCTCCCTTGCAATAAGGTAGGATCATATGACTGAGTATGGACTAATGAATGTGGGCAGATGTCAGGATGCATAAAAACCTGCTCCACAATTCCATATGCCCTCAATTCTCTTTGCATGAAACAGAAGACTCAGGAGAGGACTCCAAAGCCTGATGCTTGCTGAATAACTGCAATGAACTATTAGTGAGCAAAAACAGGAAAACTATACTGCTAAATTTCTGAGGATGTAGGAGTGACTACATTTAATGCAGTTAGACCATTCTGACTTTCTCTTCTTTCTTCTTTTTTCCTTCCTTCTTTAATTTTTTTCTTTTATCATCCTACACAGGGTAGATTCTACCAACTGAAGAAAGAAGGGAGAAAACCATCTTCTAATTCTGTTTTGTTATCACTGATTCAGCCAATGACCTTGAGGAAGCTATTTAATTTTGTTGGGCTTCATATTCCCAATCATTAACCCAAGGATACATACTCAAGCATTTCATAAAATCATAACCCACAGGACCTTTTGCAGGCAAATGCCTCTAGTTCCATGCCTTCATGTAGACTCTGTCCCCTCCATGCTACAATCTATATGAGAATCTTCACTGTTTATAAAAGAGCTAGTGGTAAGAGTCTACATCCTTATTTCAAAGTCCAAGCCGGCACTTTACTGTTCCTGGTGAAATTTACCTGTAAAAAAGTCCGACCACCCCACTGTCATTTCAACACATTCACATTCGTCTTACTTTAAATAGAGTGTACAAGTTCCTATCAGTGAGAGTACTTTAAGTTTTTCCCATTCTTTTCTTCTCAAGGCTAAACTACATCACACCAGTCTTTTAATCTTTCCTTGCAAATGAGTTCCAAAACTTCAAACACTTCCAACTTTTCTATATCTCTCTTTCATAAGCCATAGTCACATAATTGATCTATTTGGTGGAAAAGTAAACTGAAGCAGAAAAGAAATCCATCGAACTAGCTGTTTATATAGACAAAACTACTTTTGATTGAAGGCTGTTTTTTTTTCACACAGTTTTTATAGCCTTAAAAATAGATTCTGAAACAGACAAAATACTCAAGGAAAATTACAATGAATGAGTTTAAGGGGATAATTTTTTATAAGTTTGAAGTGTTACATGTCTATGCATATTTTACAGTACAATTAGTTCGTAATTATAGTTACTTTCAATTCAGCTAGGCACATTCCCCGTAGGCTTTTATCGTTAAGTATATTTGATCAGGCCAGAAATGGACATGAGTGAAAAACTTAGAGGCATGTGATTTGCCCTAGTCTCTCTGTAATTTTCTGAGAGGCAAGAACTCAACACACCCATTTATTTGGAAGAATAAGGAGAAGCAAAGTGAACTAGTATAGAAAACTGTACCTTGAAAATTTTTAGACAATTTAATCAATGTAGTCTTATAGGCTTTAAAAAACTTCATAATCTTAAGATAAAAGGAATAAGGGAGGGGACTCAACCAATAATTTAGGATCCACTAATAGAGCCATACAGCTTACCTAATAAATGCATAAGCAGTTGTCATCCCTATACTCTTTCTCTATGGCTTATTGGGGCTGTGGAGAAAGAGGGACTTGCATCCGAATCCCATCTGACCCACTTATTAACTCTATAATTGAATATCTCTGATCACCAAATTTCCTAATTGACGAACTGAGGATAATGATGTTTCACCTGCTCTGTGGTTCTGAGGTTTATATAAGATATAGTGGATAAAGTGCTTACCGGAGTGCTCGGAACACAGTAGGTAGTTGTGGTGAAATAAAGATGGCCGCACATTCTTTGTCATGCCTCCCATCTAACAGTGGGGTCTATTTCTCCCCACTTTGAATCTGGGCCTCTCCTGAGACTTTCCTTGACCTAAAGAATGTAGCAGTGGGACTTCCCTGGTGGCACAGTGGTTAAGAATCCACCTGCCAATACAGGGGACGTGGGTTCCAGCCCTGGTCTGGGAAGATTCCACATGCTGCGGAGCAACTAAGCCCGTGCGCCACAACTACTGAGCCTGCGCTCTAGAGCCCGTGAGCCACAACTACTGAAACCCGCGAGCCTAGAGCCCGTGCTCCACAACAAGAGAAGCCACCGCAATGAGAAGCCTGCACACCGCAATGAAGAGTAGCCCCCGCTCGCCGCAACGAAGACCCAACACAGCCAAAAATAAATTAAAAAAAAAAAAAAAAAAAGAATGCAGCAGCAATGTTGCCGTATAACCTCTGAGGCTAGGCCTTGAGAACTTTCACTCACATGCTGGAAATGCTACTTCTTTGAACCCAGCCATTGAGCCATGAGAAGCCCAAGCCACATACAAAGGCCAAAGGTACTTGGTTTGATAGCTCCATCCCCAGTAACAGTCAGTACCAAGCACCAACCATGTGAGGGAGCCATCTTGGATACTCCAGGCCACTCAAACTTCCAGAGAACTCCAGCCCTCAACTCTACATGGAAAAGGAGACTCACCTACCCATGTGTGCCTAGTCAATACGAGAGATAATAGTTTTGTTTTCTCAAGCCACAAAGTTCTAAGTTAAGCCACTAAGTTTTTAAGTTTTGGGTAGTTTATTTCACAATAATAGATAGCCAAAACAGTGCTCAAAAAAATAGAGCAATTATTATTTTTCTCCAGTGATGAGGAAAAATACACTGGGGCTTCTTTGCTCTACTTAGAGGCTTGAGGGTCAATACATCCTATATTGTTGCTCAATACCAAAACATCAGGGAAATAATAAGTAGGGGCTTTGCCAAAAAAAAAGAAAAAAAAAAGAAAATTTCACTTATATAAAAGACCTCTATAAGAACTAGTGCTTTCTTTCCATTGTAATCTTCACTGCAGTGCATATCTGCTTATTATATCACACACCTGTGAGTTCTTACATGACTATAAATCACGGGACCCAGGATATGTTTGCCCTAAAATCAGGTATCATGACCTCTTTAAAGGGTGCAGTTCTTAAAGACTCACTCACTTTTCTTTGCTTGTGGCCTTTGCAGGTTTACATTCTATTTGCCTCCTGGCTCCTTGTCCCATCTATTTTTGTGGCCATCATAGACCCAGCACCAAACTTGCCTATTTGCCCTCATTTCCTACCTTCGTACGCTTCCTGGATCTTCCTTATAGTATTTTTTAAACTTCTCCCTATGCTTACCATCTTTCTCCCTCTCCCAGCCTTGACCTTGACTAGCTACGTCCCTAGATCTATTACATCTAATGGATACCACTTTTAGATTTCCAGTCTTGGCCTTTCTTGCCCTACTGTGAATCACTGTTGCTATGCCCAGTGTGGTACTAGATATGGTATTATCTTAATTGCAGGTGTATAGATGCACAATGCCTTTTTTCACTAGGACACAAATGAATGAAAATTACAGTAATTTACAAAACAAAATGATTATGTGATTCTAGGTAAATTTCCTAATAGAGGTGATAATATCAAAATATATTGTACTGTATATTCAGTAACCAATCATACTCTTTGTTTTTGATATAAAGCCAAGCTCCTGAATCCTTTGAAAGTTCCTAATTCCAGGTGAGCAAATTCTTGCCATCTTTGGTGGGGTTTGTCATCAAATATAATAACATGGGGGCAGCTGAGCAATTAATTACCATGGCATGCTTGGCATCAGTACCTTCAAGTTGTCCAGCTTTGGGGAGTTACCATTCCTTTACCAAAAGAGGCACCACCAATTTAGGAACAGAGTACTTATTGTGTATTTGCCATGTGAAGAAAATGATTACTGTAGATTATAATGATTTAAGATTTTTTGCATGAACAATATGCTCAGTTCAGGAAATTTCCTCTTAAACATAGTAATTATTTTAATTATTTCTTCTCTGGCAATTTTTCTACTGAAATTTTCTCATTGTGTTTTTAATTGAGATAACTCAATTAAGCCATAGAAATGGTAAATTATTCAAACTGCAGCAGTTTTTGTTCTACGTGGGTTTGAAAAGAAACACTCTTTTTCTTTTAAAGTCCTGAGTTTGAAGAAATGTTTTCAGTATTTACTCCTCAGCTATCTGTTTCTCAGCTGCCTGGCTCTCCCTGGTGACACGGCTGCAGTCTCTTGCATTTCACGAGAGCACATCTCTAGGTGAGGCAATTCAAACTGCAAAGAAAGGGGATTTGAGCTGAGACCCAGAAAACCAAAGAGGTAAGGATCACACTTAGAGGCAACTGGCTGTCAAATATAGATTTGAACAAGGAGGCAAAGAAAGCAGTTCTAACAATTTGTTAGTATCATGGGGAGAAGTATTTAGATAGCTAGCTTGTAAGGATCACAGGCTGCCCAATGAAGTTCCTTTCACCTTTATATTAGTGTAGTTCAATTTATAAAGAGCTTTCATATCCTTTATCTCATTCAGTTCTTACAACAACCCTGTTATTGAGGCCAAGATAATAATGTTTTCCCTTTTTCACCTATGAGGAAACTGAGGTTCCAAAAAGATTGCTGACTTTCCTAATACTATTACTTTCACAAGGACGAAATCTAAGACATGGCTAGTAAGACAGAGCTGGCATTTATCTGTGTCTTCCGTCTCCTGAGCTCCAGACCTTCTGCTACATCCTTCTGTGGCTTGCATTTTGAGATACATAAAGTTGTGAGCAGAGGTGGATAAAGTTTAGCAATCACATGAAAGATTACATCTGCCCAACGCTAAGGAAGAACTAGAATTGGTTATCTTAAGAGGAGGTTTGTTCTGTAAATACTTCTTTATTAAAATCTTGATGACATATGCACTGAAAACTACATCTGTGTGTAATCCCTGCTTACTGTCAAGAGGGGAGCTAAGGAAGCTCTCCAAAGAGGAGATCTGGCAAGAGTACCATTTTATTTGATCATGCTAATTATGGGGAAACGTGGTGACCTCTCTCATGTGGATGTGGTATACAGCCAAAGAAGCATAATTCTTGCTAAAGGAATGTTATACATGAGGTGCTGCTTCCTTGGTGGCAACTGTCATTTGGGACCACCCAGACCAAATAGCCATCTCTAAAAATACACTGTTTTTTTTTTAACTAAGGATTTTGTAAAGGCGACAGAAAAACTGAGATGAACAAATGATAACTATGGGCTGAGAATTATAGTGAAGAGTTAAATATAATTTGAGTCTATAACAAACTACAGGTAACATGTATATGGTTAGGGTAAAATATTATTCTCCGTAGAAATTATGGAAACCTTAAAAAAAAATACCCAATAGAAATATTTCTCATCAAGACTAGTATCAATATGATACTTTCACCCTTGATCATTGATCATTTCTGCTTGTTGTGAGCCTACACTGATCTATAGTTGAAGATTATTTCCTTATATCAAGGCCTATCCCATAAATTGCAGATTATCCTGCAATTCTTTGTTTCTAAGTTTGCAGTAGTTTACCATAAATTCCAGATTATTTTACAGTTCTTTGTTTTTAAGTTTGCACTTGTTTGAAAAGAGAGTCTTGGCCATATTTCTAAGGTGATTGTCTTTCCTTCTATACGCTTTAGAAGTTGCTGATGATTTGTTGTTGATTACTCTGGAACTCTCCATTTGGGTGGCACTGCGGTTCTCGGTCTCTCTGTATGCTCTCTTTGCTGGGAGCTCATTTAGCTCTGGAAATGCTAGCTGCAGCCTCTATAAACTACTGTGTCTCCAATCTGCCTCCTATCTTCTACTCAGCTGCTTCATGGCCCTATGGCAATGGGAAGGATTTTCATTGTTCCTGGCTATTTTCAAGAAAGAGGAGTAACTTTCAGATTAGTCTGTGATAAAAAAAATAGTCTGCCTCATTGCAGATACTCTATGCCAATGTTTTTAAAACTGTGGTTGGAGACCTATGGGTCCTGAAACCTGCAAAGAATATGAACTCATGCTTGAAACTTTTGTTTATAAGTGGTAACTGGGTTTTGATATAAGACATATTTCTTATTCTGATCATGATCAAAAATCTTTGAAATTACTCTTCTATCAATATATAATATTAAGTATCCAACCATTGGCCGATATTTGAGATTTTACTCTTAAGCTTTTCATGCTCACTGTTGTGGGTGTCTATGTTGAAGTGAATAGCTGAAACAATTACACAACAGTTGCGAATAAAATTATTTTATTTGGCGTCGCTGGTCAAAGACTTCTCAATGTGGGACAGCCTGCTATGTGAGAAGAACCCAGGCTTCTGAGCTGGATGGCCTTTGGCTTCTAATCTATCTCTACCACTTGTTTAACTGGAGGCCTTGGGTAAGTCACTTAATTTCTTTGAGCCTCATTTTCCTCACCTGTAATATTGGGATAATAACATTTATCTCACATGATTCTTTTAAGAATTAGAGAAGTGCACCCAGAGCACTTAGCATAGTACCTGTACATAGAAAGTGGTCAGTAAATGAACACTGTAGTTCTAATACTGGAAGGTTGGTTTATGAGAAGTATAAAAGTTATGGAAATATTAGAGCAGCTTCATGTTACAGTAAATGTGATCAGCACAACAGATTTAAAAAACCTGAATTCAAATTGTTTAATATGGAATTGACATAAAGAGTTAAGTAATCTCCTGTATAACTTGAGCATCAACTATAAAGAAGGATCTAGTTGTCCTCTACAGAGGTCAAAACAACATAATCTGACAGTAAGAGAATCTAGTTAGATATAAAAATAAATGTTATTAAAATTTTAAAAGTGGCTAAATTCTTCCAATCCTAGGTATATCTATACTAAAGAGAAATGGAAACATAAGTTCGTACAGAAATGTGTACATGAGTGTTTATAGCAGCGTTACTCATAAAAGGCAAAAGTTGGAAACAACTTTTGAACGGATAAACTTTTGAATGGATAAACAATGGATTAGATAAACAAAATGTGGTATGTCTATATGACAGAATATTATTTGGCTATAAAAAGGAATAAAATACTGATGCATGCTTGTATGAACCTTGAAAAATTATGCTAAGTAAAAGAAGTCAGTCACAAAAGACCATGTATTATATGATTCCCTTTATGTGAAATGCCCAAAATAGGCAAATCTCTAGAGATAAAAAGTAGAATAGTGGTTGCTTAGGGCTGGGGAAATTAATAATGAAAAAGTACAGGCATCTTTTTCAGGTGATGAAAATGATAAAAAATCGTGGTGACTGATGTACCATTCTGTAACTATTATAAACCATTGAACTGTAAAGGGGTGAATTATCTGATCTGTGAATTATATTTCAATAAAGTTGTCACAGAAAATAGTGGCTAAACATTGGGAAAGGCCACAAAAGCTACAAAACCTTAATACTTTACGGGTCTGGCCTCTCGCAATATCACAGTGGTCTTAGACTTGTAAAAGAGAGATGATGACTGATTCTGGGATGTTGCCATTGTGGTTGTTTCTCAGGGTTTTGCTGTATTTCATCCTACTTTGGTTTCGAAGATCATTTCACTCGATCATACTTGCAGAATTTTCCTTCCTTAAGGATTTTTATTATCCTCAATTGGCTCTCTCCACAATTGAAATAAAAGAGAAATAAATAATGCATCAAGTAACACAAAAGTAGACTGGTAATGTATAACATCATATGCTTACTAGGACATATATCATATGGAGACACATTTCTGCTATGCACAGATAAAAATGAGATAAGTGCCCCACTTTTGCTTATTGCTGTCTTTTTCCATATCTATAATTAATGCTCAACAACCAAGTATTTAATATCCTGGATACAAATAACTTTCCCACAGAAATAACCTGTCAGAAATGGAAAAAAATAAACCAAACCTCAAAACACGTGTGCAGTTATAATGCATCAGAATTGTTCTATAATTTTAGCAGTAAAGCAGGGTACATTGTGATAAAAAAATCTGATATTAGTTTATGTTTACCTAAAGTTAGGACTATATAAGATGTAAAATGAAATGTTCTACTACAAACTGACCTATAGTGGTGACACGCAACAAAAATATTTAATTTGGGGATATTCTCATGCCACGTGGGAAAAAACACCCACAGAATCATAGCTTTCTCCAACACATGCATCATGAAAAACTGCCCATCTTTTGCCATCTATGCAATGTGAAGTCTAATATATACCAAAATGTGTAATGGGCTCTTAAATGTGCTGTATAGATGGAGATTTTGATGATATCACTGAAAACCAAAAGCAGAAATGTGATCTGTTTTTGGATTTGTTATCGTCATAAAATGGAATCCCATTATTTTTCACTTCTTTGATTATTTTATCTTCTACTTATGGATGAGTTATACTCTAGACTCTCAAAGTCACACAAAACATAATGAAAAAGCATGAAATATGTTCATCATAAAATATTATTAGTTATAGTGATTTCTGAATCAGAGAGAAATGAGTATTTTGCAGCTAAGAACCAGTATCCAAAGCAAATGCAGATAGAGGCAACTTGGGGTGATAGTGAGTCTTGGGAGCTGAGGAGCCGTATTTTCACCTGCTGTGTGGCTCACTCTGAGCAAGTCATCACTCTGAGCCTCATTCTTCCCACTTGTAAAAAAAAAAAAAAAAAAAAAGCCATTTGGACCAGATGGTCTCTATCCATATAACATTTTTAAAAAGCTTTGGCAGTCCATGATTCTGTGATATGGCATTGGATAGTCCAAAAGATTAACAGAATGTATGTCCTTTTCTACCACATTTTAATTATGCCACCTTTATAATAGAGTTTTTTTCCTCCCAAGAGTTTTTAGCAATTATGATTTTAAGCCAATAAAAATGGAATAATTGAAGCAGGTATTGTTCAGAGAGAGAGAACACATATGCAAAACCAGAACTGCGCATTTGAACATAAAGGTAGCTTACATTGATTGATTTGATTTATTTGGCAATCTATTTCAGTTTTGCTTCAATTTTCCAGTAATGGAATAAAAGTAATTCCATCTGTCATTCTATATCCAAATGCCATCTGTTAGAATTGTCTAGTTTGTATAGGCAGCTCTCAGTAAGTAGGGCTATCTTATATCCTATCTTTTTACCACTACTTACTCCCTCATATAAATATCAAGAAATCTGGTGAGATTTAAGTTTCTGAGCATAGTTTGCAGATGCTAACTATTTTGGGAGAAGCAAAGTTGTTCTTAATATTGAAAGAGGGCATTGTTGGACTTTCATTTTCATGCATTTTTTTCCCCTGGTAGCAGAAAGAGTGACCTCAACATATATCTACCAAATGGCTGTCTCGATTTGGAATCAAATTTTTCTCCTGAATGAAACTACAGAACCTTACAGCTTTAGCTTCAATAACACCTCATTCTAAAACAGTGCCAGACAACACATGGTAATGGCATTGCAAACTGGATCTAATTCAGGGAGGACAGGTGTGGCAAGATGGGGAAATCCCACAGCTCCCTCGTTTCTCTAAGACGGAACCAGATCTTCCTCATCGTTAGTTGGCAGCACTATTTCATACTGATTTTACACATTTTACATATTCTGTACCTGAATGGTAGCTATAGCAATGGAGTATTAGAAAACTAGAAGGATACTAACGGCCCATTCAAACATGACAATGAACACACATTATCGACATTAGTGGGTCATACTCTGGAATACTGGTCACTAAAGCTAGAGTTTTGCTCTACCACTCACTAACTGTGTGACCTTGGATAAATCATACGTTCCCTAATTTTCATTTTTATCATCCTTAAAATAAAGGATTTGGATGAACTCTAAAGTGCTTTCTAGGACCAATTTGACATTTGCATAATCTTTTATAGCTTGCAGAATATTTCTACAAATCTTATGCCATTTAATTCACACAACTCTGTTACTTATCCCATTCCTATTTTATAAATAACTACATTGAGGCCTCCCCCAAGAAAACCTTGCAATAAACGTGTCACGCAAGTTTCCTTTAAAATTATCAGCTGCTGTGGGTACTAATGTGGTCATTTTAACACATATTACTAAAGTGTATTACGGTTTTCTACAATATTCTCAATTATAGCATACCGTCTCTCTTTTTCAATAAAATGAACAAGTATGTAAAAATGCAACTATATGTACAGTCCACTGTTAAATACAACAGGTACAGTTAAATCAGGCACCTAACACCTTAGGTACTTCCCGTTATAACTGATATGCTCAGCAAATGGCCTGTCATTCTCCTCGATAGACGCTTAAGGCATAGCCCTCAAGTCTAAGTAAGATGAACACGTTCACAGAATTCTATGCTCTTCTAGGCTAAAAGGAAGAAATATAATTTCTCTCCTCAGGAGATCAAATTGCAAGTGCATACACTAATTAACCATTACCACCTGATGTATGTTACATGGCTGAAGAAGGCGACCAGGAGTTCTGCACAATTATCTCTTCTAGGAAGCCTCCTCAGAGCTTTTCTTTCTCTTACAAAACAGCAGTATTAGAAGGAAAGAAGATAAACTCAGAAGAACTGAAAAGCTTAAATCCCTCTTGAATGAATGAGAATAACCATTACATGCATATGTCAACACAGGAAAGAGACAAAGCAGCCCTCAGCCTCCCTAGCACAGGTCTTTGATATTTTAAAACAGGGAAACAACTTTCATATTTATTCTGCCAAAATGCATAAGCTTATATCTCAAGTCACATAAGTATTGAATTGTGTGCTAGTAACATTTTGGTGGGATGAATGTTGGAAATTATATTTCTAAGGTGAATAATTTAATCTTTTTTCTTTTTCCCCATGGTGAAGGCATCTGTGAAAGACACTGGCCATTGCTAGGAGTTTCCACCACGGTGCTTTGAGTTTGGGCTGCAGTGATTCTCTAGTTTACTTTTTAAATGTAAGAGAGAATAAAGAGTAGAACATTTTTATAATTCCCCCACACATATTTATATATATACACATGCGGATGCAGGTACAATATTTCAAAATATTCTTGGGCAATCTGAAGGTTTCCCTTACCTACAATTTAACGGGACCATCGTCACTGTAATTGGTGTTTACTCCAAGAAGAACTATGGCAAAACAGATAAATAAGACAACACATGACACGGGTGGGTTGACTAGAGCAGACAGCCATAATAACTTACTTCTGTATATTTTTGCCCTATAACTCCCAGAGAGCTTTAAAACCAGTTTTGGCCCCCAGTGTTAATCTTCCATTGTCATCTCTATTATGACTCATTCTCTGCCTCCCACAACATGGGCACCCTATCCTCTAACTTTGCCTCTAACTCCCAACCTGCTTTGCCTCTAACTCCCAACCTGCTGCATCCTCTTCTGTATGCCTGACTTTCAGCTCCACATTTTAAGTTCAGAGCAAGTGGCTGCCTACACCTATGTCCCGTATCCAAGTTTTTCATATATATTTGTAACGCAGCAAGACTGTGAGGGCATAAGAGATTAAGTGGCAACTTGATTTTAGAAAGTTTAAAAAAACACATGAAAAAAACTGTCTTGATGCGACGACAAATCGGGTTCCATCA